>NC_133774.1:3819330-3982610 GCF_003597395.2 Chelonoidis abingdonii
ACCTCGCACCAATGCGGGACTCTTGAGCCTGCTAGGTGCACTAGGCTTGATTTACACGGGAACACGGCTTGAGGAACTGGGTATGGTTTAGTCTGCAGAAGAGAAGAGTGTAGGGACAGTGGCCAATGCCAGGTGCCCCAGAGGGAGTGAACCTAACAGGCAATGATCAAGTGATCTCTCTCCTGCCATCCATCTCCATTCTCTGACAAACAGAGGCTAGGGGCACCATTCCTTACCCATCCTGGCTAATAGCCATTAATGGACCTAACCTCCATGAATTTATCTAGTTCTCTTTTAAACCCTGTTATAGTCCTAGCCTTCACAAACACCAGGATTCCTGCCCCAAAGAGATCACACTCTAAGGGTATGTCCACACTACCCGCCGGATCGGCGGGTAGCGATCTATCTATCGGGGATTGATTTATCGCATCTTGTCTACATGCAATATATCGATCCCCGAACGTGCTTCCTTCGACTCCAGAACTCCAATAGAGAGAGCGGCGGAAGTGGAGTCGATGGGGAAGCCGCGGCCGTCAATCCCATGCCATGAGGGCTAAATGTAACACAAGAGGAGATACAAAGAGATGGGACAAGGAACAATGCTGGCTGACATGACAGGTGAAGGTTTAAGTCACCAGCAGCCTTACCGGTGTCAGACTTTTGGGAGGCTTCACAGCGGAAGAGAATTTTAATGGATTTGAAAGAGGGACCATAGTTCAGAGAGGTTCAGTGACTTGCTCAACGTCATGCAGGGAGTTTCTGGCAATGCTGGGGATTAAACCCAGCTCTTCCAAGTCCTCACCTAGGAGTTTAGCCACAAGACCATCTGTCTAGGCCAGGATGGTGCCCCTTTTACAGAGAGGAATCTGAGGGTGATGAAGGGACTTACCCAAGGCTACAAGAGCGGGTGTGTGAGCCCAGGTCAGAGCTCAGGGCTTACTGGCTCCCAGTCCTGTGTTCAGACCACTGATAACAACACTC
Source organism: Chelonoidis abingdonii (assembly GCF_003597395.2). Taxonomy (NCBI): domain Eukaryota; kingdom Metazoa; phylum Chordata; order Testudines; family Testudinidae; genus Chelonoidis; species Chelonoidis abingdonii. Next base: position 3,820,312 of record NC_133774.1, read on the forward strand.
CTTCACTCATATCATCAGACATCTCTCCAAGGCCTCCCCCAGACAAATGTCCTGCTGGACACAGCCCTGTGGCATCTAACAGGGCCTTCCCATTCTGCCCGCCCTACCTCCTGCTGGCAGGTCACAAAGGCAGGGACAAGGGGCCTGAGTTGGGTGCACAACTCTTTCAGGGAAAACCAGAAAGTTCTGCAGAGGCTGCTCATTCAGAAAGGGACCGGCTGAGTTAATGGTCTGTCTTCCATCCCTCTGCCTTAACACTTTCCTCCAGGCAAATCACCACAGTGGCGTGTTTGCTGTAAAGGAAACTTTCTTAACAGCTATACACAGGACTGAACCAACCCCCCAACTCAGAACCCCCCTGGCTTTGGTGTAGGTCTGGAGCCAGAGACGGACTTCGCCGCTTGAGTCAGTCGCTGCTTTGCAATAAGTCACCATCGGCAGAAACAAGTGGCGGGTCAATAGCTTGTAAATATCATACAGAAGCAAGGAAATCCAGTCTAGGAAAGAGATTACTGGACGTGACACCTAACCTATCCCGTGAGGTCACGGCAGGGTTGCTCTGTACAGCGTCCTCTGCGAAGCTTTCCCAAGTCTGATGCTAAACTATTACAGCAAAGGCCCTTTTCCTTATTTCCCTGGGGACCCAACCCCACAGCAGATGGAGATTAGTATTTATCCAGAGGTTCCTGGCTCTGAGCAGAGAGGAGAGAAGATGAGGTATCTGCCCCATACAGCCAGCAACTGGATTCAGACGGAAACTACACACATGATTAAAGGTCAGGTGCACCAGGGGAAACAGGCAGAGGGGTGTGTGTTCCTGTATGTGTGTGTCCTCCTTCTTTTTGTGTGTATGTGTAAGTAAAAGAAATGGGCTGTAGAGGAGGTTGATGCCTGAGGCTGTTCTGAGTGAGGGATCCACTGGGGAAAAGGCTCAGGGTTGGGACTGGGAGAAAGGGAATATCATTCCTGATATTCACCAACATTCCCCTTTGCTCAATTTCACCTCATTTCCCTTCTCCCATCTTAAATCAGTCCTCCCCTCCTTGGGGTTTAGTTACCCCTTTCTCACGCTCAGCCCATTGTCTCCCTTCGACTCCTTGGAGGGTTCTTGTGAGCTCTCCTGCCAGCTGAATGTCATTCCGCTTGCTCTCCTTTCGTTGACACCTGTCCGGTAATGTGCTGGGGCTGCGGCCTGTGACATCGACCAGCAGTGTCTCATTAGACTCATAGAATCATGGACTGTTAGGGTTGGAAGAAATCTCAGGAGGTATCTAGTCCATTGCTTCCTTGTAATTCGCCAACTGTTTGCAACCATCTGTTGTCTCTTGCCTTATGCTTAGACTGGACGCTTTTTGGGGCAGGGACCATCTTTTTTTTCTGCATTTGTACAGCGCTCAGCACACGGCCCTGGTCCTTGGCTGGAGCTCCTAGGGGCTATGATAACACAAATCAATATAATTAATTAATTAATTAATTAATAGCTGGTTCTTCTAAAGTGCTTCTCTTCAGTAGATCTCCAAGCGCTTTACAGTGGAGCACAGTATCGTTGTCCTCATTTTACAGGTGGAAAAAGTGAGGCACCAAGCAGTGATGGGACCTGGACTGTCAAGGATGATTACCTCCCTCCTGGTCCCCTGACCCAGTGTCTTCCAAGCTCCACCGTCAAACAGCTGACTGATGAACCCAAGCAAGACAGGAACGATGTAGGGGGCAGACGAAAGCATTCTGCAGAGTTCCCAGCCACGAGGCTGCCGTCCTTCAGCTGAAGGTGCCCACCCACAGTTGGTCAACTGAGCCCTTGGATTCCTCACGGATGCTGAACTTTCACCTAGCAGTATCCACAAAGGGTGCTTTCCATCATCTCTGGCTGGCCAGGAGACTCCATCCCATCCTGACAGACGACGACCTGGCTATTCACGCCTTCATCTCTTCCCTAGTGCAAAATATGGCCCTAGGTATGTGTTAGATCTACTAAGACTAAGCTTCTCCAGGCAGCAAACGTCTGTTCTCCTTTCAATACTGCCCAGCAAAAGCACACACTAAATGAATAGCTAACCTCAAGGCACCTGCTTCATCCCTTTGCTTGGTAATTCAGTCAGAATAATCAGGCTTGTTTGCCTTGTCAGGAATACTTGATCCTGCCGCCGCACAGGGGGATGGACTAGCTGGCTCCTTCCAGCCTATGGGTGTACGATTTCTCCCATACACATTAGATTGCAATGTTCCACCATGCTCTAGGTTCTTACCGATGTTTTCTCCCAGTATTGGGGCCATTATTTCACTGGTGATTGCAGGTCTTTCTACAGGACCGTAATGACCAGGATTGCCCCTCCTCCCCCCGCCAGCTCTGTTTGCTTTGACAACAAAACACAACAGGAGAGGCAGGTTCCTCCTGAAAACTCAAGGCTTCTGGGGGCTAGAGGGAAATGACATTTGAAAAGGTACCTCTGCCTGGCTGCAGGTTTTTGGCCCCCCGGTCCCTCTCTCAGCAATTCCAGTGCGGCTCATGCCAGAGACCGAGGAGGAGGTCAGCTGGCTGAGGAGAACGTGGGCACTCAGAGCAATGCCAGTCTTGTTGCAGGTCACCTCGTCCCAAAGGGTTTGTCCCTCGATGACGCTGCTGGGAAATGAGTGAGGCTGTTTGACAAAGGGTAATTTGGGTATAAAAGCCTCAGGAATGTCAAAATAGATTTGTTTTCAGTACAGAAAACGCCTCCTCTGGGAGCCTGGGGCAGAGGGAGGAACTATTGCTTTCAGGACAGAAGAGACATTGAATTAAATCTACAAACAAACCAAGCTCTGCTCTGCTTGCTTGGTGTGGTTTAGGATGGGTGTTTTTACTTGTTATTTATTGAGGTGCTCTGGATCCAGATTCACTTTCTTTGTTCAATATTTATTTTTGTTCCAGCGAAAACACTAACTCCTGCATGCTCAGAAAGGAGCCTCGGATGACGATAATCATAAAAAAAGGGCTGAAAAAATGTCTGCTGTATTTCCAATGGTGCCTTTCAATAGCGGAGGAAGTCTTCATCGGGGAGAGTGGGCAACTCAGAGCATTGGGAAGGAGACCCAGTGCCTTTTGTCTTGACATCCCTGGTTCCGATGCAGCCTGGGTCAGCAGTGACTGTTACTAATAGCCACAGGAGAGGGAATGGATGGGTACATTCAGAGTGCTAGTGAACATGGACATGAAAATCGGCATGCTTGTTTGGCAAGAGATCCAGGAATAAATCTTACATCCAGGATCTGTTGCGAGCCAGCGGGAAAGGGATAATTTGCCCTCAAATGACCTGCTTTGCACTTCTTCTCGGAATAATAATAGTGAGCTCTTCTATAGCACTTTCCGTCTGCAGTTCTCCAAACCCTTTACCACCAAGAGGCAGCATCATTATCTCTCTTTGGCAGATGGGGAAATCAAGGCACAGAGCGGGGAAATGACTTGCCCAAGTCAGGCAGCAGAGCTGGGGAAACGAATGCAGGTGTCCTGATGCCTCGGCCCAAGCTCCACACACTTTGCCATGCTCCTGGCAACTCAGATTTTAAAGGTGTCAGTTCAGTATGTCTCACCAGGGTGAAATTACCTTTAAAAACAAAAAGCACCCAAAGAAGAAGCAGATCTAGCTGTTGTCTGAGGCTTTTAAAATTAAGGACACAGATGTTTCTTTGTGATATTCAAAGGCTTTAGGACAAATGCTGCTCTCTGTTACGGCTTTGTGAATCTGAAGCAAATGCTGGTGCCTTCCTCAGAGTTACTCTGGCTTTCTTGGGTGGAAGTAACGGCAGAGTCGGGCCTCTGGAGCTTCTGAGGAAGGGAAATTTTCCCCTGGTGGCACCTTGCTATTAATGAGATTAGTAACAGATGCACTGGGAGCCTGCCTGATGGCGCTGCTGCTCCGGGAGCCTTTCTCCATTCTGCTTATTGTCTGTCTCGGCTGGTTCTTTGGTAAACAGATGGAGAGGCTGCTCTGGTTTCACTACAGTGGCTGGATGTGTCGCTCTTCTGGTGCTGATGAAACGCCACTTTGGAACTTCTTACAGTTCTACCTCTTGGGAGATCCAGCTGATATCCCTCTGCATGCTTGGGAAGGTGGTCGCAACCAATATCCCTCCGCCTGCCAGACCGGAGGCTCCTCTGTCAGTACAGATGGCCTTCCACCCTACCAGCTATCACCTCTCTGTACTGACCCCAACAGACATTCTGCGACCGCCCGCAGCAATAACAGCTCTCAAGCCTGACCGCTATCCCTTGGCTTCCCACAGGTGTCATTTTTTGCTGCAGTGGATGATCAGCACTGTCAGCCACTGCAGGCTCTGGCCCCTTCTGCCCTTCAGCTGCAGAAGACCGAGGGAGCAGATGCCATGCCAGCCTCTCAGGACTCTGGAAATTTACCCTTTCCGTGGCCTCCTTTGGCCCAATACGGTGCCATTTGAAATATGGTGGAATTTGCTCATTGTCAAACAAAACTCCCAAAACAATCTCCATTCTGTTCTGCTCCAGCGAGGTTCTTACACTGCTCTCATCACTGGTGAAAAGCTATGACATAAGCCTGCAGTATATGAGTCTGCAGCTAGGCCTCTCTATGTGCTGTAGAAAGTTCCAGCCAGGTAAACAACTGGACAAAGCTGGAACTCGAGTTGGGTGAATGGCTGTTTGTGGGACTGTACTTTGTCACTGTTTTCTTCCTGTTGAAGGAATCTGATTCCAGATATCCTAGTAACTGTGGGTGTCTGAGCACCATCACCACGGTACCTGAGTTAAGGGTATAGGAAAGTGAGCTACACAACGCAGCAAACAAATTCATCAGTCCCCCTGCCACCACACAGCAAAGGGATGATAAGAGCACTCTTTGCTGTCACTAATCAGTGAATTAAGCCTCACCACACCCCATTTTACAGGTGGGGAAACTGAGGCAGACAGAGTTTGACTGATTTACTTAGGTCACACATAGTAACAAGGGGGCAGGCTCAGGAGTAGAACCCAGGAGACCTGGGTCTCAGTCCCTCTTCTCTAATCACCTAGACTAAAAGGGGAGAAATACAATTTAGGTGCTGGGATTATTTTGGAATAATGCTTTACCAGGGAGGGGACATTTAGGGACAGGGAAGCTCACCTAGACTGCATTTAATTTAGTTAGGTAGCTCCCTTCATGCAAGCATTGCTGCCTGGACATAGCTGGCACTGATTTCGCTTCAGCCCTCACCAGCTGCTCTGATCCCAGCCTCCCAACACATGAAACAAAGGCAGCTGCATTAGCTTGTGCTAATTGGGCATTGTGTAGCCTCACAGCAGGCAGATATTCCATGTCACCTATTCACAATTAGCTCATTACCTCAGTACCCTTAGAGAAAGAGTTTCACACCAAAGGTGAGATGATACAAACAGGGCCTCGGCATCCAGCTTGTCTCAATTAATACATGCTGTGCTGCACGTGGACTCTCCCTCCTTGCAGAGAATGGAGAGATGTTGGCTGTGAGGGGTGCAGAGCAGATGAGGCTACTGGACAGACCGTGTCGGTCTCTTTGACTCTAGCTTTCATACTGACCAACGTGGGCTGTGCTGCCTAGTAGCACTACAAAGAGTCTCTTAGTCCTACCTAATTCAGGGTCTGGAGAGGAAGGATGGTCCAACGGTAAGGGCTTTCCCATGGGACTCAGGAAATGGAGGGTCATAGAATCATAGAAAATCAGGGTTGGAAGGGACCTCAGGAGGTATCTAGTCCAACCCCCTGCTCAAAGCAGGATCAGTTCCCAACTAAATCATCTTAGCCAGGGCTTTGTCAAGCCGGGCCTTAAAAACCTCTAAGGAAGGAGATTCCCCCACCTCCCTAGGGAACCCATTCCAGTGCTTCATCACCCTCCTAGTGAAATAGTGTTTCCGAATATCCAACCTAGACCTCCCTCGCTGCAACTTGAGACCATTGCTCCTTGTTCTGTACCTCTGAGAACAGCCGAGCTCCATCCTCTTTGGAACCCCCCCTTCAGGTAGCTGAAGGCTGCTATCAAATCCCACCTCATTCTTCTCTTCTGCAGACTAAATAATCCCAGTTCCCTCAGCCTCTCCTCATAAGTCATGTGCTCCAGATCCCTAATCATTTTTGTTGCCCTCTGCTGGACTGTCTCCAATTCTTTTGCCACATCTTCTTGTAGTGTGGGGCACACTGTTGATCAATCCAGCTTTCTGTCCACTGTTAACCCCTAAGCTCATTTTTCGTGCAGAAGTAGCCTGGCTATAACTGAGCAGTCCTAAGTGAGGGCATCGGAAGCTGTGAATCGGCTGAAACCTGACAAGACAAGGTAAAAAAACTGTTCCTGGCGCTCTACCAGCGTGATTTCTCTGATGGGCTCATGCAAAGTGCTGATTTCCTGGCATGACTTCAGAACTGTTACAAAAGGAATAAACGATAATAACTAAAGTTACCCAACAAAACCTATAAGTGTGTAACAGTGAATGGATTCTTATTCCATCACTAACCATGTCGGACTCTTGCACTTGTCTGCTATTGAATACTTTTCAAAAGACTTTCTTTTTGCCCAATTCTCCAATTTGTCTGTGGTCCTCCTAATTGTATCCATCCTGAGCGTCCAGTGATTTACCACTTCTCCAGTTTTTAGTGCGTATCTGCAAACTTGCTGAGCGGGTACAATCCATCCCACCATCCAGATCATTAATGATCACCCACCCTACTCCAGACTTCCTGGTGGGGTGGGGCAAGTCATGTAGCCAGATTTTCAAAGGTAGAGATAGGTGCCTCGTGGACTTTTCAAAGCAGCTTGTGATACAGCAAGGCCAGAGGGCAGCATAAGAGTGTTAGCAGGGGGCCTTCCCTGCATTAGAGGTCCCTCCAACCTGGAGGGGTTTAGCTTTAGATTAACTAGAACAAGCTGTGGCCAATTTAGAGCACTGACTCCAATTAGAGCACCTGACCTCCCAGTCATGGACATTAAACCCCTGCTTCGTTCAGACAGGGGTGGTAGTTGAAGGAAAAAGGTTGGATTGAGCAGAGTGCAGATGCAGCAGAAAGAGTTTGTCCAGAGAGAAATAGAAGTTTGAGGAGTGCGCGGTGGATGGAAGCCAACAGAAACCCTAGTAAGGGGCACCAGGCTTGTATAGAAAGATGGCGAGAAGCCCTTTCACAAAGCTTGACGGGTATGAGAGGGAAGTAACCCAGGGGAAGAAACCGCTAGCCAAGTGGTTCACCACAACCCCAGGGCCCCTGGGTTGGGACCTGGAGTAGAGGGCGGGCCCAGGTCCCTCCCTCTCCACTCCCCTTCTCCCAGGATACTAGGGGAGTGATTAAGAACTGGTTCAGAGGCAAGCAATATCGCCCTGAACCTACCCCAGAGAAGAGAAAGCGCGAGACCCAGAGAACAGTACCGGCAATTTGCCACACTACCCCAGAGAATAGAAAGCGCGAGACCCAGAGAACAGTACCGGCAATTTGCCACAGGCTGTACACCTAGTTCCTACTGCACCATACACACCTATATAGCTTTAAAAATCTGGCCATTAGTCGCTCTGTGCCTCAGTTTCCCACCTGTTTAATAGGAAGTAATGGGAGTGCTGTGCTGTGAGGGTAAATACATTAAAGATTGTGAGGTGCTCAGGCACAAGGGTAATGAGAGTCAGATTAGTATCTTAGACTCATCATTGGATGGATTGCACTACAGTATATCCAGAGAGCTGTTAGGTGTCCATGTACAGTGGTGGGGAAACTGAGGTACAAAGAGCCAGCATCATCGCTGGAAATAGAGCCAGGACTCCTGATGCATTGCCTCATTGTCTGTCCAACAGAACACAGCTGGTCTTCCGTTTCTAATCCCCTCATTCTAATTCACTGTCATTATAGCACTTCTTTGCAACCTCTCCTGAAAATCCCCAGCCTGGTCTAATGAGGCAGTGGATTGTAAGTTTATTAAAGGTCACAGGGGGAATGTACCGTACCGGCTTCACCCTTGCAGCCGTCTCTGCTCTTAATGAGGCCTTGGGTCGCAGTCAGCCTGCGATGAGAAGGGAGCCCAGACAAGCCCTAATGGAATTAGCACGGAGCGACTGGTAATGTCATTAACCCCCTGGTGTCATTAACCTTCCGGGCCAGCCCAGAATCCCCCAGAGGCTCCAGCACGCAGACAAGTGGGAAGAAGGGAGAGAAGCTCCCCAGTCTATCAATTCGAAGTCCAGAAGGAACCACTGCGATCACCTCCTCCGACCCCCCTGTGGAACACAGGTCAGAGGCCACCGCTGAATTAATTCCCATTTGACCCAGAGCCGATCATTTAGAAAAACATCTATCTACCTTCGACTGAAAAATGGCCAGTGATGGAGAATCCGCCGCAGCCTGTGTTAGCTTGTTCCAACGGCTAATGCCCCTCCCTGCTCAAAATTTACACCTTCTTTCCAGTCTGCATTTGTCTAGCTTCAACTTCCAGCCATTGGATCATGTTAGACCTTCCTCTGCTCGACCAAATAGCCTGTTACCAAATTTCTGTTCTCAACACAGGTAGTTATAAACTACGGTCAAGTCACCCCTTAGCCTTTTGTCTGATAAGCTCAATAGATTGAGCTCCATGAGTCTATCCCGACAGGGCATGTTTCCAGACCTCGAAGCATTCTGAATCATGCTGGCCTGGTCCCTGGGCTCATGGCACTGAGGCCAGTGGGTTCACACCAGGGTCCATCGATCTGAAAAAGTACCAGATGCCAGCTTGGTCCTGTGAGGGAGGAAGCCCCTGCATGTCTTCAGGGGGCGAGCGGAGTTCAGGAGCTTGCAGAAGCACAAGAACAAGGAATGTTAACATTTCCCTGTGTCCCCTGTATTGCCCCCTCGTGGCAGAGAAGTGAAAGGACCCGGGGCTGTAGTGAATATAGAGAGGCAACTTCATGGAGGCTGCTGGACACAGACAAGAACTTGTGGTTCCCTCTGGTGCCTGTTCTCTCCTCCTCCCGCCCAGTAGGGATGCAGCAGTGGGGCCCAGCACCACCGGAAAAGCAGGGGGACTGGAAAGCCCTTAAAGGAGCCGGGTCCCTGCTTCTCAGGACACTCTCTCCTCCCTCCCGCCAGCAGGACTCAGCACTTACGATGAGAAAGGAGCCCTGAACTCCAGCCCTGCTTCTGCAGCTTCCTCATCAGCTTGCGGTCAGGCGGCCACTGTCCAGACATGACTAACCGGTAAGGACAACCTCCCCACCTCCTTCCCAAAGCAGGGCAGAGTACCTGCAGGGCTCGGCATGGGCTACTCTTATTATTTCCATTGCTAGTCCGCCACCCTGCTGCCACCACCGCCAGGACAGACTGCTCCCAATCTGCCCATTCCCAGCACTCAACCAGGCTACCATTCCAAAATGTGCCCAACCGATCTGCCTTCTCCGTGGTGAACCAGACAGTGTCCCTCCATCAGATCATCGCATGGCACAATCCACTGCTTCTGCTATCACAGTCCAAACCGGGAGGAATCGTCTAAGGACTCAGGGCAGACATGAAAAAAACACATTCCAGACATCTAACACCTATGCGCTGCACAGGGCACTACCTAGCACGGGCTGGAAGCAGACAGCACAGTACCTCATGAACTAAAGATGATGCTGATGAATGCAAAATCTGCTGCCAACAAGCAATAAACAACCTCAGCAGCAATGAAGCACCCAATACAGCTTGCATCATCAAGGCCATGGCCCTGTTCTAGCCCACCTCAACCCCCAGGTAATCTGAGGGAGCATCACAGACCTCAGAAAGACAAGATAAGGTGGTGGATAAGTAGGAGCTTTGCCCTCAGATCAAGGGACATGATTATTCTCCTCTGTTCAGCATTGGTCAGGCCACATAGAATCATAGACTATCAGGGTTGGAAGGGACCTCAGGAGGTATCTAGTCCAACCCCCTGCTCAAAGCAGGACCAATCCCCAAGTAAATCAACCCAGCCAGGGCTTTGTCAAGCCTGACCTTATAAAACCTCTAAGGATGGAGATTCCACCACCTCCCTAGGTAACCCATTCCAGTGCTTCACCACCCTCCTAGTGAAAAAGTTTTTCCTAATATCCAGCCTAGACCTCCCCTATAGCACCAATCTTGAGGACCGTTAGTGCCTTGTTCTGTCAATCTGGGTACTACTGAGAACAGTAGACTATCCATGCCTTCTGGACCCCTTTCAGGTAGTTTGAAAGACAGCTATCAAACCCCACCCCCCCTCATTCTTCTCTTCTGCAGACTAAACAATCCCAGTTCCCTCAGCCTCTCCTCATAAGTCATGTGCTCCAGCCCCCTAATCATTTTTGTTGCCCTCTGCTGGACTTTTTCCAATTTTTCCACCTCCTTCTTGTAGTGTAGGGCCCAAAACTGGACACAGTGCTCCAGATGAGGCCTCACCAATGTCGAATAGAGGGGAATGATCATGTCTCTCGATCTGCTGGCAATGCCTCTACTTATACAGCTCAAAATGGCGTTAGCCTTCTTGGCAACAAGGGCACACCGTCGACTCGTATCCAGCTTCTCATCTACTGTAACCCCTAGGTCCTTTTCTGCAGAACTGCTGCCTAGCCATTCGGTCCCTAGTCTGTAGCAGTGCATGGGATTCTTCTGTCCTAAGTGCAGGACTCTGCACTTCTCCTTGTTGAACCTCATCAGAGTTTGTTGAACCTCATCTGGAGCACTGTGTCCAGTTTTGGGCCCCACACTACAAGAAAGACTTGTGTTCTCCAAGCACATGGACTCAGGGTATAAAACAGAACATAGAGGCCCCATGCTTCACCTTTCTCCTGCCACCACCTACGCTGCAAGCAACAAGGACATGAGAAGACTGGAGTTTCCAACAGAGGAGACTGGCCCAGGTTTCAACGGCAAAACCAGTGTACTACGAACTGCACTACCTCACCCAGTGGGGCGAGAAAAACTGCTTAATCTAGATGTTGCCCAGTCTAATAGGGTTGAATGCTTAGACTGTGTGCTTATATTTTATTTTATTTTGGTAACGAACTCTAACTTTTTGCCTGTCACTTATAATCAATAAACTTGATTTACTATCAGAGGGGTAGCCATGTGAGTCTGGATCTGTAAAAAGCGACAAAGAGTCCCGTGGCACCTTATAGACTAACAGACGTATTGGAGCATGAGCTTTCGTGGGTGAATGTCCACTTCGTCAGACGCATGTGGGTATTCACCCATGAAAGCTCATGTTCCAATACTTCTGTTAGTCTATACGGTGCCACAGGACTCTGCTGCTTTTTACTTGATTTACTGTTTATCTTTACCAGTGAGTTTGCCTGAAGTGTTTGATAAACCTGCTCAGGGTTACAAATGCTGGTGTATGTCCACTTTCCATTGATGGAAGTGGTAATCAATTAATAAACATGCAGTGCTCGTCTTGAGCAGCAGAAGACGGTTATTCCTGAGGTCCAGTTCTGGGAGCCAGGGGGATTTGGCTGGTGCCCTTCCCCGTGTGATTCATGACTGGTTCTGGGAGCATTCAAGCAACAGAGCTCGGGGTGGGGCTCCACATGTGGTTGTGCTGAGTGATAACCCTGGAGGGGTTTGGTGCTTGTCACTAGCAAAGCATGGTGAAAGTCGAGGATGGAAAGTTAAGGGGGCACAGTGGGCCCACAGTTCCAGGCTGGACCCCAGGGACCCCATCATACACTGATCCTAGGTATTTCAATTGTTTCACTCTTCTAGCTCTCTGCCTGTAATATCCTTCATGGTGAGTCCTCCTCCCTCAGTTATAGCCTTGGTCTTACCAATGTTCACTCCAGGCAGGATATTCTGCAGTCCTAGTTTAAAATATTGTGACATTTTTAATAGGGGGTGTCATTCAAAGTGCCTGTCATTTGGCTTCCTAATAAGTGTTGGTAAGTTTATAAAGCCCATTGGGATGAAAAAGAATATAGAATATTCCCCTCTTACCACACAGTGTCACCCCCAGCACACAGAGATAGGATCAGTGTAGCCTGCAATGTTTTTGGAAAGAGTGCGAAGGAGAGAAAGCGAAGGAGCAAAGGGTTCGGGACTCGTAACCATGCTCAACAGTGTCAGGTGGCCAATGGCCTCCCATCACAGCCTCCAGAAACAGTTCCCTTGTGTGGGATGATGCAGACATGTTCAGGCTGCAAACTGCCAGCCCATCTCCAGCCCTTCGGCAGTGACACAGGAAAAATTGGACCGACTGCAGAAATAGCCGAGGGACCAGGTAGCTCATGTAATAACCATGGGGGCTTTGGCTACTCAGTCATGGGATCCAAGCCAGCCTGGGTTGGCAGGTACGTGAAGATCCAGAGATTCCAAGGGCATTAGATCATCTCCTTTGTCCTCCCGTCTATCACAGGCCACAGCAATGAATCCAGCAGTTCTGGCACCCAACCCATAGTTTCTGGATGAGCTAGAGCAGAGGTTGTGGAAAGACTTAAAAGGCAGCAAGTGCTGGGGGGACCCATCCTGTCCCTGGGACAGCAGTTCTATGGGTTAATTACTACCATTGTGAACAATTAGCACTTTGTCTCCTGTCTGAATTTGTCTACTTTCAGATTCCATCCACTGGCCCCCGTGATGGCAGGTCGGTGGCTTGTGCGGAATGAATATAGTGGCCTCTGTGCAGTTCTCAGCAGACAGGTGGCTCTTACACAGGATTGGCTCCAGTGTTTTTCCTGCCCCAAGTGGCGGAAAAAAAAAAGCAGTGATTGGTGGCACTTCAGCGGCAGCTCAACTGCAGCGGTTTTATTCTTTGGCAGCAATTTGGTAGCAGGTCCTTCCCTTCGAGAGGGACTCGCCACTGAAGAGCAGGACGTGCCGCTCCTCTCCATTGGCCGCCCCAAGCACCTGCTTGCTGCGCTGGTGCCTGGAGCCAGCCCTGTCTGTGCAGTTCTCAGTAGACAGGTGCTCAGCAGCAAGGTGGCTCTGTGCAGTGCTCAGCAGCAAGGTGGCTCTGTGCAGTGCTCAGCAGCAAGGTGGTTCTGTGCAGTGCTCAGCAGCAAGGTGGTTCTGTGCAGTGCTCAGCAGACAAGTGGCTCTGTGCAGTGCTCAGCAGACAAGTGGCTCTGTGCAGTGCTCAGCAGCAAGGTGGCTCTGTGCAGTGCTCAGCAGCAAGGTGGCTCTGTGCAGTGCTCAGCAGCAAGGTGGTTCTGTGCAGTGCTCAGGAGACAGGTGCTCAGCAGGCAGGTGCACACCCCCAGCCGCAGCAATCACTGATTGTTGGCTGTCTCATGGGAAGGGCTGTCTGACTGAGGCACTGTTTTGTTCTACTCAGGTTTTCGTACCAGGCCCATCACCTTGGTCTCTGAGTGCCTCCCTCCCCAGAAGTGGTCCCTGCCGGTCAGCAGGAAGGGTGACTTGCTGTCCTGCTGTCTGTTCTGGGGACAAAATGCTAGATAATGTACAATGACGAAGATGCCTGCCTGTGGCTGCTTGGTCTCTCCTGTCTCTAGCTTGAGGACCCCAATCCCCAGGGCTCCGAACCCAGCACCTTACACGAGGAATGCATTTACTCCATGTGCTGATTCTTTGTTTTTAACTGAAAAGAGACTTTTCTTATAACTGATGTAACATCCTTACGCTGGGGAATGCTCATCCTGGGCCTCTCACTGGTGCTTACCATTCGGCAAAGGCCAAGTTACTTTGCAGCTCTCCTTAGGGGCAGCTTAGCACTGTTAACTCCCATCTCACACATGGGGAAACTGAGGCACGGAGTACTTAGCTGACTTGCTGAAGGTCACACAGCAGAACCCAGGTCTCCTGGCTCCCCAGTCCTTTGCTCAGACCACTGGACACTCTGTCATTATCTGGGCCTCTGCCTTCTACTGCCATAACCTGCCTCTGAAATGTCTTAACCAAGAAGCAGAGGGAGCTGCTCCCAGCCGGTCCCTACTGCAGATGCAATGGGTCACCGGTGGCATCTGTCACTCTAAAGTGCTTTTACTGCACTCTGCACCCTGGTATCTGAGCTGGGAGGGGAGCTGAGAAGGATTTTTATTAGCAGAAAGCAACAGTGACGCGCCCCCCCCCCCGCACCCCACCCCACAGATTCTCACAATGTGAACCCCCTCTGCAGAGACCCACAGTCTTGAGGATGCCACCTTGTTCATTCTCCATCACCCAGCCCGCACCTTGCCCCCTTCTAGTCATCCCTCCCCACCTCTGCCTCCCCACAGACCTCATGTTCCTCTCAGCACCCAGACCCCCTCCCCGCCCATTCACCACCAGCTACCCCCTGCCTCCTCTGCTATTCAGCACCTTCCCCGTGGACTCCTGCAGACTTAGGGTGTGACAACTCTGCAAGCAGAGTCTGCAGCTCGTGCACATACCTGTGCTAGCTTGAATCTAGTTAGCGCAGCTAAAAACAGCAGTGATGAGATAATGGCTCGGACCCCTGCCAGGGCCAGCACACCTATGCTTCCGGCCAGGCTTGTACAACCTGAATTGCTAGAACTTCACTGCTATTCACATGCAGTGCATCCTAGTAGCCCACGGGCCTGAGATACTAGACTCGGCTGGGACAGACCTTCCAACAATGGCCAATGCTATTGAAGAAAGGCCTGCGACTGACAATGTACCAGGTCAGTGTCCTGCTAAGAGACTGCACTCCCTCATGGAGGGACACCAGAGATAGGAGCTGCAGGGAGACGGGGGTTCACATCTCAGCTGAGGGGCCTTGGTTTCGAATGATTCCTCCACGCATACACTGAGGCAGCTCACATAAAGCACACATGACTACCTCGTTACGGCTGGCCTGTTGGAAGAGGGATGATGTATCAAGCTGGATCAATAAGATCTTCCGCGGTCATTTCATGCAGAAATTGCTCTCCAGCCAGCAAGAACGGCTGGAGGGAGGTGAAGGAAACATACGTCAGGCCCTTTTTAATTTTCTTGCTATCGACCATGGTTTGCGCAAGAGCCGAGTTGTCCCCTTGATTAGTAACTTTACAGCTCACAAGCCAGCTGCGTGTGCATTGCAGTTATGTGGGATCGGCCTAGTTATCGGTGTGGACCGGTCTCCAGTGACTCAACAAGCTGTGCCAAGAATTTCATCCTGATTGCCCGGCCATATTGATGCTTTACTTTATTGTTACAGCTTACACAAAATTCAATGGAAACGTTTTCACAGCAGGCGCACAGCACGCTCTGGCTTTATTACCGGCCCTTAGTTATGCTGGTGTTTGAGATGCAGGACGAGGTGACTTTCTGTACAGAACAGAGCCTCCTGGCTCCTTCCAGACCAGGTTACTGAGGCTCTGGAGGGCACAGGGGAGCGGGAATGGGATTCGGAGCCATGCTAGGCTAATGGTTCCAATCTGGCCAGGTCCACAGGAAGTACAAGTTGTCACAGCACAAAGGCTCTTGGGGTCGGAGTCTGCAGCACAGAGGTGCCCAGAGGCCATGACAAACGACACTCATTGCATGGTTCTCCTGTCTTTGTATTACAGCAGCATCTGGAGCCTGTGACTGGAATGGGAGCCCCTCCCGGCTAGGACACCGGACTAAGCCGACCAGAGACTGAATGGGCCTGGAGACCAAACTCATCCCTTGAGCTGGTCCCTGCAGAGCATGTGGGACACGTACACAGGGTGCACCGTGCGACATCGCTCCGTCTGTGGTGGGCGTCACAGGAGGCTCCCAGGACAGTCTGTGTGTTTGCTCCTGTTTGGTGTTCAGTGCCCCTAATGGCAGAGGCAGGGACTGGCCCAGGGCCTGCCAAAGGGACTATCCCCCCAGCTTGGAGTCAGGGAGCTCGGGGCCTTGGGAGGGAGTCCCTGGGGAAGAGGCATTTAGGAGAGGGCAATGGGGCAGGGAGCATTGGCAGGAAGAGCCTAAAGGAGCAGCTGAATGAGGTGAGATGGATGAACGTTAGGAAGGCCAATTAATGCCCCATGAGAGAAGCTCGGAACCTGGCACCTTGTCAGCTGACCTCGTCCTGTTGCACAGCAGAGCCAGCACAGAGCCAGCTCACCCCTCGCACTGACAGCTGAGCAGGGGCGTCTCGCTATTAATTAAACATCTGGAGAATCTGGCAAGGTGCCCACTTAATTATCTCTGATGTTCTCAGATGCCTCGATGAGACCAGCCCCTCCTCCCTTCAGTCCCACAGCCTCTTCCTAGAGCAGTTCAGGCAAGAGCTTAACCTCAACTCTGATCTGACAGGGAAATGCCCCGGCTCTGCTCTATAGGCAGAGAGACAGGTCATGGGGGGACGTGACAATGCAACACTGCAGGGCAGGGCTGATAGGGGAGCCAGGGGTGGGCACATGTCAGTCAAGTCCTTCCGCAATATGTGCTTCCATCATTCAAAGAGTGGCGCGGGAGAGAAATAACTGGGTGGAGGAAGTGTCTGCCCGTCCTATGGGGGTGGGAGGTGATCCCATGCACCTCTGAATTCTGGGGGAGGGTGTGAATTCTCAGCTGCTCATGGAGCACCAAGCAGGGCAGCAGACAGTCTTGGGCCACCGGCTACTGGTCTTCCTGACGTGGCCCTCAGAGCCATCAGCCAGGGCTTTTTGGGCCCAGCTGGTTAAAATACCATATTGCTCCCTAAGTAGGGTGCCCGCTGAAGACTGCAGCAGAGCTCTGTTTGTCCCAGACCATGGCTGCCCATTTGTTCTGCACCAGCAGCCACAGGAAGCTGGTTCTGTTCCCCAGCGCTGCTTCCAAATTTGAGAGCTTGGGCTCTGGTCTCTCTTTGCTATCTGGGTGACCTGCCGCTCTCTCCCTGTGTACCACCCTTACCCTGAACTCCCTTGAGCTGAACTTCTGAGGCCTGCAGGAAGGGTTTTGTCAGTAGAGGCTCTGGCGTCAGCCCATCAGGCCAGATGCGTGGGCCAGACTCATCAACTGACCCAGAATGAAATTCACCCCCATGAGGAGGGGCAAGCACAAGGCCTAGCCACTAGAGAAGTCCCACATAGGTCTGTGGTAGTAGGTGACTACAGGGATGGTTGCAAGATAATTTAGGGGAGGGCACCCCTTTAGTTTAATGTTGTTAACATGTTTCTCCCAGCTTTTGTATTTGCACTTGGAGCTTGCTGGATTAAGAACATGTCTGAAAGAAAGAAAGAAAGAAGGAAAGAAAGAAAGAAAAGCCCTGGATCGCCAAGCCTCATCAGGTCTCTCTAGCCTGTAGTTTCTCTTGGTAGTGTGAGTATTGATTCACGCTGTGTCACTAGAAAAGGACCAAGAGGTCTGTAAACTAGTTACCTTAGTAGAGCTAAGCAAGGGCTGAGTTGTTAGGCTGACGCAAGCAACTGACAGGCACGTTACCTTAAGTCACAAGATGAAATAGAGCAGCAAGTGCACTACGTCAGCTGACTAGTGTGAGGCAAGAAACTGCAGACATGGTTACTGATATTTTAAGGAACACGTTTAACTGAAGGCATTAAACCGCAATAATGCTGTAGCACCCGAGTGATGCAGATGCTAATGCGTATGAGATAAACGGTTGATTAAGGTATCAGAACTGCGGACCCCAATATAAGTGGGGTGTGGAAGTTCAGAGAAGGAAAAGGGGCTGCAACCCTCATGAATATGCATCAGCTACAGAAGGCAGCAGCGTAACACATCACAAAAGCTGTTACCCAGCCTGTGCAAAGTCGGTCACGCCGGGATGATGGCCACTCACTGATACCTGAGGGGCTCCCCGCATGGGAGGATGTGCATAATACAAGCATTGGCCATTCTGTAGCCCCTCTCTCTCTTTGCTATATCGCAGTGCATACCATCTTCATCTTGTTCATAAGATAAGAGCGTAGTGAGTTGTTCCTTGTGCTTCTCGGGGACCTCATTTTAATAACAGCATCACCACTGTAGCTGATCTGGGGGCTGACCCCTCTCAGCCCACTGCAAACTGAATGAAAGTTAACTTTAAAGTGCAGACTAGGCTACAAGTGACAGTGCGTGCGAGAGGATGTGGGGTGAGAACTAGGGTTTCGGGTAACCTGAAGGCAAATTTTCATTTTTATGGGCCTCCGTTTTGGGTGCAGCTGATTTTCAGTAGGGCCAAGAATCTGACTTAGTCAAAGCCAGTGGGATCTGTGGGTGTGGGGTGTCTGAAATGGAAGCCAGAGTTTCATAAAATAAAAGAATGCTTCTGAGGATGTTGGCTCTCATGAAACAAGCAAAAGAAGGGACGCAGTCGTGCAGAGCGCTCCAACATGTCCATCATTCCTGTTAACAGTAATGGGGACGCAATGCCCCTTGGCGCTGCAATTGTCACACAGAGGGTGCTTATGGAGGTGCCAGGAGAAATACATCTGCTTGTTGGATTGTTCCTAAACTTTCAATTATAGCAGCAAGATATGGGAAACAATTAGATTGCAATTAATACATGGGAGGTACGATGAGGTAATTAGCCACGAGTTAACAGGATGAATGTGACGACCATATTCCTCGCTAATTGATGTTTAGTTAATTTGCCATCGGCTGTCTTGTAAAATGTTATGAATTACGTAAGTGACATTGCAAGTCGGAACGTGTTAACAAGGCTGCAATTATGCATGGCTTGCAATCATGATGTTTATAGCTGTACATGGTGACAACTTTGATCTTGGGTTTATTGCAGCGCCAGATTGTCCCCCATTATGCAGCTGCTTTGAACTGACTGGCAGGTTTGTTGGACTGTTTTACACCAGTAGGGAAGCCCCGGTAGGCTGGGGGTTGTGATGAGTTTCATTTTGCCCATTTTGTCACCTCTTGAGACATTTATGGACATATGAGCCACATTCAACAAGACCTGTCTCCCCGTTATTCTGAACACAAGGGGCACATGCATAGACTTACATAAACCAGAGCAAGGAGAGAGATGCATTGGAGCCAGATACATCCATGGTGTAACTCCATTGACTTTGGTAAACTTGGCCCATCCGTTCATGTAGTCCACGCCAAAGCCCTGGCCAAGACACAGTTGACCCCTATTGGGTATCTTCTTCACTGGTTTTAAAACATCTCCATCCTTCCCCTATGGAACCCACTTCACAATGCCAGGATATTTTCCAGGATATCCAGACTTGGGGGCACCCTTCTGAGTCCCATCATATCATGTAAAGAGCTCTCTTGATGTTGGATCAGTGCAGATCCCAAGTCCACAGGCCTAGCCCACCTGCACTAAACCAGACCCCTTGTGAAACCTGCTATCCAGCTCCTGAAGGAGGGATCTCAAAGCTACGTGTTATAACATAACTGTTGGTCTCACTAGCTCCCTTGCCCACAGCATGACTTTACAATGGCTGTGAATTGAGAGTGATATAATCTAGCACCTGTTTTAGCTCCAGTGGTGCAAGTAGAAATAATTTCTTGCCAATACTGCACTCATGGGAGGGACACAACGGGGGGTACGTGATCTCCCCATGTGACCCTCCATATGACTCCTCCCCACCCCACGGCCCCATGCTCTCCCCGTCCCCTCTGACAGCCCCCTTACCTATCTAAAATTTTAAGATAACAGATGGAGGTGCAAAATGATGCTTTGGGCCTCTGGAGCCACCTGTACTTCCCGGTGTCACTAAGGATCCAGCAGCACCCCAAACTGAAAACTTCTTAAATGAAAGAAGGGTGGGAAGGACAATCACCCCACTTTTCCTTAACACGCTACCAGTGCCGCCCCTGTGTCCAGACCAAGCTTCTGCCAGCTTGCCTTGATCTAAGGGCACGTCTTCACTACTAATGCTGTAAAAAACCCACGTCTGCGAGGGCAGTAGCTACCACATTGGCCTGCTAAACCCAGGGTTGTGAATTCAAGCCTTGAAGGGGTCATTTAGAGATCTGGGGCAAAATCAGTACTTGGTCCTGCTAGTTAAGGCAGGGGGGTGGACTCCATGACCTTTCAGGGTCTCCTCCAGCTCTACGAGATAGGTATATCTCCATATATTGAAGGGGCAATCAAAATCAACCAGGTAGAACATGCATGAGAACTGTCTCTGGGCAGATAAGCAATTGATCAAAATCACATTCTCAGATCTCTTGGGGCCAAGTCCTGTTCCCATTGAAATCAAAATAAGCTTTGCTATTGAGTTCAATGGGAACAGGCTTTGACATTTGGAGAGGAAAGAACAAAACCACTCAAGCAAGGGCGGTGTTGCTTGTACCACAGGTATCAAAGGCTGCTGACTCATGTGAGAAAATCAGCAGCCATCTGATCTTTGTCCGTTGAAGGGAGAAATCAGCAATCAATGAGGCTAGAACAGCCTCTGTACCAAATCCAACTCATAAGTCCATCTGCAAAGTATCAAGGAAACATGAAGGCTCCATATTACCTTAAGTCCTCAGTCCTGTGGTTAGAACGCTCCCATCAGTACATGTTCATAGTCCAGTCTGAATACCTTCCGTGCCCCCAACTCTCCCCTCTTGGCAACTCCTGACCAATTTAACAGCACAATACAGATGCTAACAAACTTAAACAAAGCCTCTCTTTAACTTTGTTAGCATCTGTATTGTGCTGTTAAACCCACACAAAGAATGAATGCCCTCCATAGACATGTTCTGCTCCTTTAAGGAGCAGAGTGCAGCTCCACACACCCCCTCCATGGGTGGGGGGGTGGGGGGCTAGCTTTCCCAAGTCTTTCTGGTACCCCGAACCTGCTAAAAATCTCTTGCCGGTACTGTGTACCGGAGCACACCACCCTATTTGCACTCCCATTTATCTCTAGAGATTAGGAGCTTTGTTCTCCTCTTTCTTACACTGGCTTTCCCTGTTGTAACTCCACTGATTTTGGTGAAGTTACTCCTGATTTACACAAGTGTAAGTCAGGGGAGAATTGGGCTGTAGGAGACCAGGATCAGACAAAGACCCTGTAACAGGATGTACTGGCCTTTAAGGCAGGCTACAGCCCCCTCCCTGCCCTATTCTGGCATTCAACTGAGAAAGGGAGGCATTGTGGGAATTGTAGTTTCCAGTGCTAATGTGAGTTAAGGTGGTCACAGCAAGGAACGCTGGGAAGGCGTGCCAGGGGATATAAGCAGCCCCTTCACACAGAAGAGACTGGGATTGGGACTGGGGCAGGGACAGAAGTAAGACCTGTACTGAGGTTCTCTAAAGGAAGAAAGGGCAGCCAGTCTGGGTTTTTTCAGCCCAAGGGCCTGGGAAAAGGCATAAAAAGACAGCCAGGTGGTTGGATAAGATATACCAAGGAAAAGCGTTGTTTGGACTAGAGAGCCAGGCAGACCAAAGACCCAGGAGGGAAAATCAGGGACTATGGCAGTGTGAAGGAGGGAGCTATGTGGGGAAGAGAAGTGGGGCAGCTTGCGGTGGCCCCTGATGCGTGTTTCGCTGGACAGAGCTCATGGGGGGAGCTTGTGGAACAGTGAAGGGGAGAGCTTCCTCTGGGCTCTGAAAGACCGGCAGGGGCACTGCTGTCGTACCCCACAGAGGGGAGACGATGGACAGACTCTAGTGGGACCCAGAGAATGAGAAAGTTGATGATGACTTGGGCACTCATGTGGATGCTGGTTTCCCTATAGACTCTTTGCCTAAGACGGGGGTTTAGCCAGAGGGTCAGTGTAACACACACAACTGCAAAACTCATTTTTTCCCCATGGGCATTTGAGAATGGAGGGGCAACCAGGATGTGGCTGAGCAGGACGATTGGACTGTTTAAATGGCTGGTTCCCTGGTGGTGGGTTATCTCAAACTGTATTGCTGCAGTTCACAAATATAGGCCAAGTCTTGTCAAGGACACGTGGATGAGCCCCCTCAAACATTTCAACAAATCAAATAAAGAACAGCAGCATGGGAAACTGAGTCAGCGACCGTATTTCTGCTAAGAGAAGATAACTGGCCCCTCAGGCCAGCTGCTCAGTTTAGATCTTCGTCAGACTAGCTGAAAAATCTTGGGGGTTGTAAAACTGAAACGGGAATTTTCACACCTGCAGCTTGTCTGATGGGCTCTTTTCTTTCTGGCTCGAACCAGAAGCTGCAGAAATGGCATGAAAATTAAATAATGGCTCGGAAAACGCCATCTGAACTCTTTTGTGTTTCTTACAGCTCCTGATGGGCCTTGTTACACATCGACTAACTCGTAAGTTGCAGGGTTATTGAGCAGCTGTATCTGATTTTGAACCCTCTGAGGGGGGGAGTTCCACCTGCTCCAGGACACAATGCCAGTCTGGGCAGACAGGTCCACACCAGTTCGGCTCAAGCTAGCATGATAATGATAGCAGTGTAGATATTGTGGCACGACCAGCGGCCTGGGGCTAGCCGCTTGAGCTTGGAGGCAGGGGGTCAGGAGGGCTTGGGTGGCTAACCTGTGCTGCTGTCCATGTTGCAATGTCCACACTGCTATTTTTAGCGTGCCAGCTGAGGCAGAGATAGCGTAAGTCTGTCTACCTGCACTGCGAATCACACCTAGCTGCAGGGTAGACAGACCCCAAGAGACTTCCCCCCGGTCCCATCGGCCAGTCTGTGGCAAAGCAAGTCCTAAAGAGCCCCCAAATCCATGAATGTTCCTTCCTCTCTGACCTACACCGCTGCAGGAATGCGACCAATGAGCACCACCTCACTTCTGTGCCGCTGCATCGAAAGTGGCAAAAAATAAATAAATCCAACAATCTTGATTTATCCTCCCTACAGCCTTGGGCAGTTCTTACAAACCGACATGACAGGCCTGTTAGGTCAAACAGGGAGGCGAGGCAGCATAGCCTAGCTAGGACAGGTGAGGCAGAGGGTCGTATGGATTAGATGAATTAAATAGATCAAACTAGATGGTCAAGCAGATCAGACAGAGAGATGAGCTAGAACATGGGCCGATGGCCGCAAGGCTGCTAAAGGGAGACATCCTAGGTGACAGATCATCTCACCTGAGCTTCTGCACATCACGGGCCACTAATTCCCCCGTTATTTCTGTACGTCACTGAATAACCCGGACTAGACTAAAGTAGTGCAGCCCCGGAGGTAACTATTGTGTGCCACAGGCAGAGGACAGGAGGGGTCTGGGGGCCACCAGTACCCGATCCCCCTGCAGTGGCATATGTCGAGATGATCTTAGCAAGCTCACGCTGCAGGGGAAGACAACCCTCGCCCCCAGCCTCCTTCCTCTCTGCCAATCGTGAGCCGCTAGGGTCCAGGAGGTGTTGGTTTGTACATTTTCTCCCAGGACTGCTGGGAGTGGAAGGAAGCCATGGCTGCATGTTGCCAGGGTTGCTTTGCTCATTATAGGAAAAGTGAAGGGTGAAGACAAGTCAATGAATCATTGCTGTTTGCTTTGGCTCAGCTGCCCCACTGTTTAGAAATGTTTGATTCTTTTTCTCCTTTGAAAGGCTGCCTCCCCCACCCCAACCCTTTTGCCGTTTTTTTTTTTTTTGCCTCGATTATCCTGAATTATTCCAAGATGGTAAAACAGACGAGCTCATCCCTTTCTTGGGGTTTCTCCCCTCCCAGCAGATGTCAAATAAAAGATTCCGGCTTTGGACGGCTCGTCCCCAATGGGGCTGGGAATGTCCTGGAACTCGCTCGGCGTCCCGCGCTGAGGAATGTCAGGGAATTGCCTGTGCTAGCTGCTGCATGAAGCAAGACCACTTTCTGGAGGAACAAACTTGCTCCTCTCTATCTGGTGTGTTTTTGAAAGGGCCTTATTGAAACATCTGCTCTGTGTTTGCTAAGGACATGTTAATATTTCTTGATTTGTGCATTTCTTTGTTGCCGGGAAAGTCGAGATCTCTTGATTACATGCACACACAGGCAAAGAATGCTACCACCATTAAACCCCCCCAGCCTGGCACTTCCTGTTACTAGGTTCATGCTAGCGGGCACAAAGAAGCAGGCTATGCCTAGCCCTCAGATATGTGGGGTGGGAATGGGGCAAGGGGCATCTTACACCCCTTCTGCATAAGGGCCAGGCAGAACTGCAGTAGGTGCCAGGACTGCTTATTCCCTGCTCCCTGGGGAAAGCATGACATCTCCCGTCCCCTCCTTCTGCATCAACCTGCAGAGCAGGAATGGTGCATGTTGGGGAAGAGTGTGCTGAATGCCCATGGCCCATGATGTGGGTGTGCTCCCAGTGCAGCACCGAGCCATTCGCCATCTAGTCCTAGTTAAGGTTATTCTCTGATGATTGGCCTCCTGCAGGGTTCAGACGAGGGGCCTTCAGCAACACACTCTTGCTAGAGCTACAGGAGTAACTCCATTAGTCAGTAGCAGCAGTAGACTATTATCCTCACGGAGACAAGCCGCTAGAGAGAGGCATCTGCGTTCTCTCCCCATTTTCGCTGCAAGTGGGCCCAGGGGGGCACGGATTTGCCACATTAGTTATACACTGCGCCAGCCTTCACAGGATCTGTGCCGGAGTTCGATCACTCTGCTCTTATGTTCAGTCCCCATGCTTCTCCCGAGCTAGAGCGATTCATTTAAAATTAAACCTATTTGTTCAAACACAGCGCGGACATACAAAATCCAACTCATGCAGGAGATGAGAATTTTCACTTGGCATAATTAAAATCAAACAACAGCCAAACCTCTAACCATGGAGTTATTTACAGAGGTTAATGATGAGCATGTAGTTATACAAGAAGGTCTAACTAGGAGTCAATGGATGAAATTGAGAAAGGGGGAATTTAGGGTGAGTATCAGGGAAAATTTCCTGACAGTGATGTGCCAAGTTGTGGAATAATCTTCCCCTGGAAAGGTGGGGAGCCCCATTCGTTGGTAGGCTCGATACTGGATTAGGCACAGGGCTGGTGACTAAATCATAGGGAAAAATCCTGGAACCCAGGTTTAGAGAGACTCACTTCCCATTGCACACTGACGCCGGCGGCAGCCGCTCCATTTAACAGGCATTTGCAGGGTCTCGTGCAGCCCCTACCACCGTAGCCTCACAGTCACTGATGGATTCCTCCTCCTGGCATCCCGCAGATGTAGGGAAGTACCACGATCCCCATTTTGCAGGACTGAAGCACAACCAGAATCAACAACTTGCCCCAGGTCACCCCAGCGCAGAGTGGGAAATAGAACCCAGGCCTGCCTCCGAGAGGCCAACTCGTAGCCTTAACCCACACATGTCATTCCCCTCTATGGCAGCCTAGAGGAGTCTGAGCCACAAAGTTTGGATTCAATTCCAGGTCCGAACACCCCCAAAATTCAAAGGTTTGGACCCGGAGTTTCCTTTTGGTCCGCCAAAGACATAGGAGCAACCCAACTGTCAAGCCTTTCTCTAACATAATCCAGCCCAACTCTTACTGTAGCTCCAGAATCTCCAATAGGATCCAGGCTGCACTGCGCAGGGGGCTGTACAAACATGAGTCACTACAGCGTAATCTATTTGTCAAACTCCTGCAGAGCCAAGGTGCCCATCACCACGATTTCTTGGTGCCCGTCTTGAAGATCTCAATGCAAATTACCCCAGAGTTTGAGACGTCCAGATGCAGGGCTTGTTTCAAATCCAACAGTAGTCATTATAGTTCTGTAGCACGCTGGCAGAGATTGCATCATGTCCTTCTCTAGGGATTAGGCCATTAGAGGATAACAGCCTACCACTACTACCAGTTAATGGAGTCACTCCTTTTAACTCTAGAAGTAGCTGTGATGCAGTGGTCAAGGTTACAGGCTTGAAACCTGCTGGTGAACCTTGTGGGGAAGATGTTATGGTAACACAAACAAGAAATGAAACCGAGAAGCTGACTGATCACCGTAACAATGATAATGAAAGCCCAAGGATATTGTCAGAAGCCATCCAAGTATTAATTAGCTTGCCCTTCAGTGAGATCTTCACACAAGCAGAACTTCAACCCTTAGGGATAGGAATAAAGAGTGCCGAAATATGGAATTACTTATGCCCAGTGTAATTCGCCCTGGCATGTTGGCTGAACTCCGGCAAGCGGCTGGGGATACAGACTGCACTGATTGAACACGGACACTTCAGATGCAGCGTGAGGAAAACAGCCTATCCCGGGAGCCTTCGCCTTCCCCTCAGCCCGCTTCGTTGAAAAGGAAACATGTTTTATTAATTTTGCCAAAAGAAGAAAAAAAAAACCCACGGCAGGTTTATCATCTCGCTGTCTCTATAGAAAGAGGAAGGGATGAAATATGCAGTGGGACACACGCTGAGCAGCTCCATGTGTGCTCGCCGCACAGGGTCGTGCTTTTCAGAACACCAGCTTCTCACACATGTGCTCACGTGCAACCAGGAAGAGAAAGCAGGGGGGTTCCTGTAGCTGCAGGGCAAGACTGAGCTGGGGAGCAGGGCATGGGGGAGACGAGGAAGCAGGGAGCCCCTGTAGCTGCAGGGCAGGGCTTTGTAGGAGCGGGGCACCGGAGCGGGCATTGGCTGGCATGACCAGCATGATTCATCCCTACCCAGAGACGGCCAGTCCCACTCCCAGCTCAGCTCTTTTTTCAGGCACATTTCCTTTCCTTTCTTCTCCTCTTTCAATCTTTTTAATCACTGCAGAACAAAGACCTGGGATGCACGAGGCGGGTTCTGGCAATTGAGTTTCCCAACGAACCGTTAAATTGATGGGCAGCTTACAGGCAAGTCCCCCCACTTCCTTGTGGCTCCTTTTACAGATCTGGGGGTCAGTCTAAAAACACAGGGCTGTTTCCAGGAAGTCAGAGGCTGGATGTGAAGCGTGCTGTGCCAGGCTGATAAGGTAGGCCCCAGGAGACAGCCCAGACACTCCCAACTGGGCAGAACAAACAGACTCCCAACGTGACGTTTCACTGAGGTGCTGACTCTGGGACCCTGCCCCATTCCAAAGTTCCGTCATCGAGAGCTGTGCTCAACCAAGAATAAATACGTAGGATAGATAGACCCTGCTGCCTCCACGTGCCCCCCTCGCCCCCCACATCCCCTTGGCTGTGACACGACCCGCAACAGAAGGAAGAAAGCTCAAGCAGAGCTGGGGAAAGTGCAATTGGACACAGGCACAAACTAACATGGTGCTCCCAGCCCGGAAAACTGAGTTATTGGGGGTTAAGGATCAGCTGCTTGAGTCCTCAGAACTCTGGATGGGAAATCACAGAATCATAGAATATCAGGGTTGGAAGGGACCTCAGGAGGTATCTAGTCCAACCCCCTGCTCAAAGCAGGACCAATCCCCAACTAAATCATCCTAGCCAGGGCTTTGTCAAGCCTGACCTTAAAAACCTCTAAGGAAGGAGATTCCACCATCTCCATAGGGAACCCATTCCAGTGCTTCACTGCCCTCTTAGTGAAAAAGTGTTTCCTAATATCCAACCTAAACCTCCCCCACTGCAACTTGAGACCATTACTCCTTGTTCTGTCATCTGCTACCACTAAGAACAGCTGAGCTCCATCCTCTTTGGAACCCCCTTTTAGGTAGTTGAAAGCAGCTATCAAATCCCCCCTCATTCTTCTCTTCTGCAGACTAAACAATCCCAGTTCCCTCAGCCTCTCCTCGTAAGTCATGTGCCTCAGCTCCCTGATCATTTTTGTTGCCCTCTCCTGGACTCTCTCCAATTTGTCCACATCCTCTCTGTAGTGGGGAGCCCAAAACTGGATGCAGTATTCTAGGTGTGGCCTCACTAGTGCTGAATAGAGGGCAATAATCACTTTGTAAACCCAGAATACCATCATCCCACAACACCGCCCATTACACGGTCACATGTCTAGGGACAAAGAATGTGGGTCAGGCTTACAGTGAGCGGAGCAGGGGGCTGCAGTGGAATTCATGGACTCTGAATAGCATTTTAGGTGAGAGCAGAGAACTGTAGGCTAGTGTGGTGCTGTGGCATAAATGGATAATTCAGTCTCAGGATGCATGGACAGGGGGCTGTGGACCAGGAGAAGGGAGATGGTATTATCCCTGGATATGGCGTTAGTGGGACCATAATTGGATACAGTGAGTCTGGTGGCCACATTCCAAAAGAGATTCTGAAACACTGGGGGCTCTTCAGAAAAGAGCTACAAGAATGATTCGAAGTCTGGACAACCTGCCTTACAGTGAGCGAGTACAGGGACAAATCTACTTCCTCAAGGAGAAGGTTATAGATGCCCCCGGAGGGAGACAGTATCTGGCAGAATCTAGCAAACAAAAAGCAGACCAAGATCCAAAGGCTGGAAGATTGAGTTAGAAAAATTAAACTGGAAAGAAGATGCCGCTTTCATAGTGACGGTAACTAGCCATTGGAACAGCTTCCCCAGGGAAGTAGTGGGTTCTCCATTCCCGGGCGTCTTTCAGTCAAGTCTGGGTATCTTTCTGAGGATGCAATCTAGCTCAGCCACGAATGATTGGTCCCGAGGCAGGAATCACTAGGTGAGAATCTATGGGTAAAATTCTGTGCTGTGCACGTCAGACTGGAAGGTTGCATTGGCCTGTTCTGGCCTTAAAATAAATGAACCAAGAACCTCCCATTGAGAGAAATTATCCTTATTTTTCCCAGACAAGATCAAGCGCATTCCAAACTACCCGGCAAAGCTCTGAAAACAGAAGGCCGATGCCACCTGGCCAAGAAACTGGCCCATTCACACAAGTAGTAGCAATGGAAGCAGTGACAGCTCTCAAAGCCACCACCTACGATGCTGGTCCGTGCCCTTCCTAGCTGGTGAAGGAAGACCTGGGCAGGGCATCTCAGATAATGGGGATTGCCAATGACTGCACCCAGCCTAACCCAATCAATACAAAAGAAACCAGCAACCTCACAGTCCACAGCCCCGTTCCCAACCCTGCTCCATGTTAACAGAGTCACTGGCTGAACATAGTCCTCAGCACCAACTCGCTGCATCCAGCCTCTTGATTCTCTGCCAGGCAGGATCTAGACCAGGCCACGGCAGAGCACCCAGCGCTGTAGTGGGTGACTCCCTCCTGTCCATGGACAGGGCAAGCACAGCCATCCTCCTCCCCTGCAAGTGCCTCGTGGCATATAGCACTAGAGGTCACAGTGAGAGGGTTGGAGCTGGAAGCAACTGCCTGAGGATGTAGCTGAGGTGAGTGCTCTCTGGATATTCGACCTGTTCTCTCTGCACTGGACTGGGTCAGAATCTCACTGGCCAGGTGATCTCTCACCTGGCGAATTATTGAGGGGTTGCAAGGCAGGAGGTGATTGTTAAGCTATCTGGAGCGGCTCAGAAGCCTGACTATGAACCTCAGGGCAGGGCACCCTCCTCAAATTGGCTGTGAGTTCTACACTTAGAGTTCATCCATCAAGAGTGAGTGCCTCAGGCACCACAACAGCCTTCTGCATCCCAGACTGTCCCCTTGGGCTCTCCGACCTACATCACCACCCAGGGAAGCTGCCTTTGTGATAGATGGTCCTTTACATCCAAAACCACAACAACATTCAGGTGACTCCCAGACCCGAAGGACCCATCACTTACCCCAGGTCAATTGCACCGTAGATCCTACAGCAAATTACTTATGTCAAAAGATCTTTCTTCAGCATGCTTGTCATACCAAGCTTTCTGAGACACTAAGCCCATCACAGCCTTTACATTCTCTTTAAACCAAGTGACGTATTCCCCCTCCGGCTGTCCTGTCTCCACTGTACCACCGTCCCAAAAGCCTCAAATTAAATCTTGGGTTCCCCTCACTTGTTGCCATAAAGGAGATCAAAACAGGACAACCTTGTAAACCCTTGGGGTACACTCCTCTACACAAATAACAAATAAGGAAGCAACACACCCCAGTCATTCTCTCACCTGGTAATGCACATCTTTAGCAGAGCCTTCAATGTCTCACTGAATATTTCCACCAGACAATGAGTTTCTGGATGATGGAGAGCAGCCTTGATAAGCCTTACCCCACACAACTCCCATAATTTTTGAAAGCTACAGACACAGAATTTGCACCAGGGTCTGACAAGATTTTCCTAGGAAATCTGACTCTGCTAAAAGTGACAAATAAGGTGATAGCCACAGTTTCAGCTTCTATGCTGGATAGGTCTGTGGCCTCAGGATACCTGGTGGCAGAATCCACCCCAACCAGTACATTTGTCTTTCCATTTCTGGAAGGTGTGGAGAAGGGGTTGTACAGGATCTACTGACACTCTGACAAACCCCTTCTTAATGATGGGCAACAGCTGAAAAGGTGCCTGGCAGGGGCCTTTAACCCATTATGCTTCTGATATAAGACACATTAATTGTTTACTGCCTCAGTCATATGAGGCCAACAGAAATTCTGTTTAAGCCTCCCATAGATTCTCTCCTCTCCTAAGTGTCCAACAAATGAGCAATCATGAGCTACCTGCAGCAATGCTGTCCTGTGTTGATCAGGCACAAAGACCTGCTTGCAGACCTCACCAGGGCACCTCTTTTTCCCTCTAGGAGCCTCCTGGTACAACAAATTTCCTTCTAGAAAAAAATCTACCCTTTCCTTCCCCGGCCGCGGTGTTCTTTTGAGCCACGTTCCTCTCCTGGTGCAGGAACGGATCAGCATGTTGAGCCCCAGTAAACTCCTTTTGAGTCTCACTTAAGAGCGGACTCTGGTAAAGCAGCGGAATCTCCAGATCCGCCTCAAAGGACAAACTGTGACTGCTGACAAAGGACTGCAGCCATTACCCGCCCTGTCCATAGACAGATTGGCCAGATCGAGTCATACTCCTCCTGGTTGCGAGTTATGACATTAACTGACTGAGACATGGTTAAAATAGCATTACCTACTAAAATATCAGTGGGAAGCAGCATAAAAACATGTCTGGCTTTCCCAGTGAATCCGCTTAGGAGGACAAGCATGTGCTTATCCTTTGGGATACTGGGCATCCCACACAGTCTCTCAAAGGTGGACAGGCATGCTTTTATACGGTCAGTTTCTGTATGAATTGGGCAGACTTTCTCCCTTGTGTTGTGGGGGTGGTAGTTGTGGGCAGTGAGTGCTATACTTAGAGTTCACCCACCACGTATCCAAATGTGAGCTCCTCAGGCAGCACAACAGCCATGGAGTCACAGATAGTTCCCCTGGGTGCCCTGCTGTCCACCACCACCCAGGGAAGCTTGCCTTTGTGATAGATGGTCCCTTACACCAAAAATCACAGTAAGATTCAAGTTACTCCCAGTCCCAAAGGATCAACCACTTACCCCAGGTCCAGTGCACCTTAGACCCCACAGCAAAGACAATGCTTGTAGCCAATCCTACGGTAAATTAACTGAAGATTTATCATCTAGAAAAAATGAGAGTTATTTACCTGGTTAAAACAGGTAAAAATACACACATCAAATGAGTTACAGTCATAGATTCCAAAAGATGGTAGAAGCTTCTATAATCATAGAATCATAGAAGATTAGGTCACCTAGGAGTCATCTAGTCCAACCTCCTGCTCAAAACAGGACCAATCCCCAGCTAAATCATTCTAGGCAGCTATCAAATCCCCCCTCACTCTTCTCTTCTGCAGACTAAACAAGCCCAGCTCCCTCAGCCTCTTCTCATAAGTCATGTGCCCCAGACCCCTGATCATTTTCGTTGCCCTCTGCTGGACTCTCTCCAATTTGTCCACATCCTTTCTGTGCTGGGGGGCCCAAAACTGGACGCAATACTCCAGATGTGGCCTCACCAGTGCCAAATAGAGGGGAATAATCACTTCCCTCCATCTGCTGGCAACACTCCTACTAATGCAGCCCAATATGCCGCTAGCCTTCCTGGCAACAAGGGCACACTGCTGACTCATACCCATCTTCTCATCCATTGTAATCCCCAGGTTCTTTTCTGCAGAGTGCTATATGTCCTTTAGGGTTAAACCAGGCTAAGCAACTGGGGATCCCTTGCTTATACTTAGAAATCTTGCCCTCTCAAAGTGCAAGCAGTAGAGAGATACTGTTCCTTCTTGTCAGGGATTTTTATTCCCTCCCCCAGAATTCAAGCTGATGGGATGAGTCCACCTGCCTGTCTCCTGTCTCATGGATATGAGGGGGGGGGGGGGTTAAGCAACCAGTAAAGTCTTTGTTCTTTGATGCTTTGCAATGGCTCATTTGATTTCAATGGGCCTTCTTGGTGGGCAGAACCTACCATGTTCTGTAGGAAGCCAGCATCTTACATTTATTAATGCTCCTTTCCTGTTTGATGAATTACACAATGACACAAGATGACAAAGCAAACACTTCATATAACCTTCTATCGTGGGATATGGATATTATAAGTGAGATTAATACATGCATCGTCCTACAAGCATGTCAAAAGTCTAAACACTAAACACATTCTTATAAGCTTAAGGACTAGTTTAACAACACTAACGTACAGATGAGCCAGACTGGTTTCCCGTGCTGCATTTGTCAGTGTTCAGTTGAGGCCTAAGGGCCTTGGCATGAGCTGGCATCTGGTCTGCCAGCATCACACTGATGAACATTTTGGCTCATTTTATATTTCATGATGGCTACCAAATCCTGGTAAGAATGACAAGGAGCCAAGGGGTGAGTGGGGGCTGTGATCTCAGCAGGGGCTGCATGGGGTGGTGGAAACCGTGTATGAGAGACAGTGGGGACTCCCCCCCTCCATCACCCATCCCGCCTCAGCTGGTCGGAAAATAGATTTTCTATCCTGCAAAAAATTTTGAGATTTTGGAAAAAAAATCCTCTCAAATTGGGCTGAAAAGCCAAAATTTGGAAATAAAAAAAATATCATTTGAGGTCAATCAAAATGGTTCATTTTTGATAAATGCCAAACATTTCAATTTTATGCATTTTTTATTCATAGTGCTTTTTTAAATATATAAAAGTACATTTCAAAATGAAAGGTTGAAACTTTCCCTGCTGAAAATGTCAAAACCAGCCATTCTGACACGTTCAGAGTGCGTTTCCCCCAACTGTTTTCTTGTGTAAATTTTGTCAAAAATGGATACAATTTCATGAATAATTTCAGTTCCATCTTCTGTTTTAACAGACAAAATTTCTCCCAGCACTCAGCCCAAACCCTGTGGCTACTATTTGGGTCACTCATCAGCTTGCAGACACTGCTATTTAAAGAGAAATGGCCCATTGTGGACACCACCTGTGATGGGGGCTGAATGAACCCTGAGTAGACTGACCATGGAGATCCAGCAGAGGCCCATGTTCCTGGTCAAGTCACCCAATAATGATTATTTTTTCCACTCTCCTGGATGCTTTGCTCACTTCCAGGCCACTGCCAGTTCACAGCAATGCTACAGGAGGGGAAGGGAGGATGGAAATTGTATCCATTTGAAACTGAAGAGGATTTAGGGATCTTCCATTGGGTTTGCCATGATGGTGGAGCCATGCTGGGCCCAGGATATTGGAGAGACAAGGTGAGTGAGGTGATACCTTTTATTGGGCCAGCTTCTGTTGGCGAGAGAGGCAAGCTTTCGAGCTACCCACAGCGCCTCACGAAAGTTCTTTGAGAGCTCTGTGTGGCTCGAAAGCTTGTTTCTCTCACCAACAGAAGCTGGCCCAGGAAAGGAGATTACCTCAGCCACCTTGTCTCTTGAGGATTTAGGGAGGCAGGTTACAGTTTTCCAACTGGAATCTGACCAGGAGTGTAAATCGTTTGTCAGGCCTGACCCGGCTCATGTGACCAGAGCTAGGCATTAAAGAGCACTCCAGTACATCACCCCTTTATCACATGGTGGTATAAGTAAAATAAATCTTTGCCCCTCCCCCAGTTTTGTGCAAACAAAGCCAATTTAACCTCCCCTCCCTCCCGAAATCTGGAAGGGAACTTGGCAGGGAGCTGGGGGGCGGGGATTGCTTGCAGCCAGTCAAGTTTCTCTAGAAGCAAGTAGTGTCAAAGAGAAATCAAAGAGGATGACTCCTCCACACTGCTCTGTGGAGCAGGCCCAGAGCCCTTGAGCATCTAAGCCACATGAGTTCAGGAAGGGGATTGCAAACCACTGGTCAAAATCACTCAAAAACTGAAGGAACAAGGTAATCTGCACAACAGTGGCACTTGGCAAAATAAACAAACCACCAGATGCCAGGAGAGACCATTGAGCATCACAGTACATCCCTACATAGCAACAGAGGTCAGACTGGATGAGCATCATGGTCCCTTCTGGCCTAAAAAGCTCTTAATCTATAACGATAGATCATGGGAATTTGCGCAGTTAACAGGTGGACTCATTCGAAAGCCAATGACTTTCAGTATAGCCAGATTAACACAAGGCTGTTGTGAGAACTGGACTAGCTGTTGCAAAGAACCGGGGGGAGGTTTGCAAAACAAGTGAAAAATGTGCTGCCCACAGGGGTGCCAGCAGGCAGCAAAAGAACAGCAGTTTCTATTGTGAGCACTCAAATGTCTCACCCCTCTAGTACAAACATTCCTACTCGAGGGAAAGGTGTCACAGGATCTCTAATAGCAGCAGGTGGTGAGAACTCCACGTTTATGGCTCGCCTGAAAGGTGGTGCATCCAGTGCTCGGGAAAGTCACAACCACAGCCACTAGAACAGAGTGAGCCCCTTTGCAAGGACACTCTGCCTCCTCGCTGCCAGGTCTGTGAAAGTCACTAATCAGAAACAAAGCTCTTTTCTGAACTCCGCCTGTGCTGCCCTTTAGGAGCTGTGCTTGGAGAGTAGTGGATGCATTGGGATTAATCCTGATACTTTCGTATGCCCCATCCTTCCTCCCAAAGCACTTTACCAATCACCTGTCTGCACATGCAGGAATCGCTTCACTTGACATGCACCCACTTCGGGGGGGGGAGAGTGGTAGCTGTTTAACAATCATCAGCATCACTTGGTTTGAGACAGGAAATGAAGAATTGTGCTGCATCTAGTTTTAAACTGCATGGGGGGAAACAGAACGTAATTAGTTGAGCCAGAATTTGGCCACGCATTGGGTCTAACAATCCTGCTGCAGCAAAAAAAGCTGCAGGCTCTTTGATGGCCGTACATTCATCTTCATATAGTTGCCGCCTGGGGACGATAGGCGTGATATAAGTACCTGGATAGCTTGATGGATTCAGATTAGATTCACAGAGATCAGAGCTGGACAGTGCCTATCCGGCCCCACCTCCTTCTCGTGCAATGCAGGATTGTTCCCTGTAGTATCTTTTCTTATGCGTTGTCTAATCTAGTTTTAAACGGTCCCGGCCTTCACTTGGAGAGGTTTTTTCACAGTCTCATAAATCTTCCTGCCAGGCGGTTTTTCTTGATGTTCAGTTGAAATTTCCCCTATCTTAATTTCATGCGGAGCATACTCCCTTGTTCTCTGTAGAGAAATACCAGAGGTAGATGGACACCAGAAAGCGCCAGACAGAACCGGTGGGTTTAAAAGGAAGCCAAAGGAGTTTGCCTGATTGTGATGGCAGGAGGAAGCACATTAAAGGCAGATATATGCCAAGTGCCTTTAACCTTTAGCGGCTGGAATGCTTGGTGCTCAGAGCGCTGTCTGGAATACACTTTTCCCCACCTCCCACCGCGCAAAAAGGACCAGAATTTGAGATGACGACTGCCCTCCGATGACCTGAAAACTCGAGCGGCGCGACTCTGAACTTTCTGAGCAAGTTTCATGGCTTCCATGTGCTTCACAGGCCTTTTTGACATGCACGCAGAGCCGTGCCTCTGGGCGGCCCCGCTGCTCTCAAAGCAGCCTGGGGAGCGAGCTAACACAGACGGGGCCTGCTGGCTGCGACAGGGCAGAACTGAGTGAGCTACTGAACAGCGGGCAGGAAAGCCTGACTGGCAAAGCAATGAGCCCTGGCTTGACAAGCAGCTCATTCCTAATGAGTCTCTCTGACTGGTACCTGCTTTGTTAAAAAATTGTCTTGTGCTTTAGGTTCTCTCCCTTCCCAACCTGGTCCAGCAACTAAAGCATAAGGCGGCTGCTCCTTAGTGCAGAGAGGAACCAGGGGGTGGCAGAAGAAGCTTGGGACTAGAAGTTTGGAGAGCTGGCTTCCTTTACTGCCTCTGCCACCAACTCCCTGCATGACGGTGGGTAAATCATGGCATTGCTGCGTGCCTCAGTTTCCCCACCTGTGAAATAGGGATCATGAGACCCTGCTAAGAGGGTGAGAGGCTTAAGTCAGTGTCCTCCCTCAGGGCTGCCCAGAGTGAGGGCAAGTGGGGCAATTTGCCCCAGGTCCCAGGCCCTACGGGGCCCCCACAAGAATATAGTATTCTATGGTATTGCAACTTTTTTTTAAATGGAAGAGGCCCCCAAAAACTGCTTTGTCCCAGGCCCCCTGAATCCTCTGGGCAGCCCTGTCCTCCCCTCCCTTTATTTAACAGCCTAAGGCAAAGGCTGCGTAGGACACTTGCCTGTGCAATGGCCGGTTTCTTGACCAACACACTGGGACTGAACCGAGGACTTGCGGAGCTAAAAAGCATGAGCTGTTACAGCTTGAGCACAAGAACCACACCTCCGGAGCCAGCAGCTGTAACACCTCGTCTCCTCTGTGCATTGGCCCAGCGAGAAAGCTGTACCACGCTCCCAGCAGGTGACACCTGGGTTCTCTTCCTGGCTTTGCCGCCTCACCCTGGGCAAGTCGCTTTACTTCTCTGTGTCTTGTCCTTGTCCATCCAGTTCTTTGGGGGCACAGAGTGCCTCTCACCAGGGTAATGGGGGGCACCTTCCGCAACAGAGCCCTGAGCTTAGCTGGAGCCTGCAGAGGCCACTGCAATATAAATTATAATGGAGAGCGCAGACAGCAGTGTGCAGAGAAGATGCTGTACCCTATAAAGCTGGGTTGGGCTGCAGGGGCTGGTGCCAGAGCCTATTTATTTATGTTGCAGTTTTGCTTATTTATCAGATCCTGTGATCACTAAATTATCCATTACCATTTGGAATGAGGCACTTCTGAAATTGCTTTAGCTGGTTTAGACAGGATCTGCAAGTATTCCCCTAAAAGCATTTCCCGACGTGCGGTGGATGCCCCCAGCGCTGGAGCGATAGATTTATTTGCCAGAGCTCTGCGGATCACCCACTCCCCAAGGAGCTAGTGTCCCTTTAGGGCATTTCAGCATTAAGTTCAGAAAGCAGGAATCCAGTTCGGGGCCATGTAGGAAGAGGTAAGGCGAACACTGCGCCAGTGTAGGCAGCAGATCTTGTTAGCTAAGTGATGCAGAGCCTCGTAGGTATCTGGCGGGGAGACCTCCCAGTGCTTCAGGGCGGACTGCTGATTACCCGAGGATTTGTGACCTCCATTGCAGAACCAGTGCCCCAACATGGTGATGTCTGGTGCTCACCAGAGACCGTTCTTCTCTGTCCATTGGTGCTTCTCAGGGGATGGGAGCTCTGTTGCCAGGGGTGGGATGCACCAGATGGGAGTTCAAACCTGGCTCCTGGCAAGCACAGGGATGGTGTGGCTCCAATGTGCAGATCCTGCTTCAACAGGAGTAAAACAACGGCTGTGTTCCACCCAGAGGTAGATGCACAGAGCCACAGAGGCGGAGTTCCCCTTGGGGCGCAAGCATCCTCCAGTCATGTTAGTACTGGGGTGGCTGATAAGCTACCGTATTCCAGCAAGGTTGTGTGTGCCATCTACCCTGAGCCCTTCCCAGCGACAGCCGAGCCCAGGGAGAAGGGGAGCGGCGGCTGTGAGGAAAGAGGCTATTTCTTCCGCAGAAGATAAAAGAAATGGTGATGGGTGTTGTAACCGCAGCGGCTCGTTGTATAGCTGGCAGAGCCCCTCTCCTCTAGCATCTGGTGAGCAGGGCCATCCCATCTGATGTGCAGAAGCCCAGGGGTGAGCTATGTCTCAGCTGTCACGGCTGACACCGACCACAGTTCCTTCCATCCCACTGGGCTGCTCTTCTGTGGACGGCCTGCCCGCTGCCATCTGAGACCTCAGAGAAGCCCATCCTGCTGTCTTGCCTTCCCTGGGGATGGCAGGGACAGAACCCAGGGTCTGGAAGGTCTTTTCCATCTTGCAACCCTGGGAAATGAGATTGGAATGTCACACTAAGAGACGGGGACTCTGAAGAGTCGTACGCATTGCACCAGCTGATGCTGGAAAATCCCTCCCACCCCTTCCCTCCAGTTATTATTTATTAGGGGTTCAGCAGCATGTAAGGCCCCCAGCCACAATCAAGGTTCTTCTGCGCTGGGCACTGTACACACAATAATGAGAGATAGCCACTGCCCCAAAGAGCTATTTCAACAGACAAGTGCGGGGAGGAGAAACAGAGATGGGAAATGCTTTGGCTAAGGGCACAGAGCAGAGCCCAGCACCTACCCACTAGGCCACTCTGCCTCCCTTCGTTTAATAGAGGAGGGCTGAAATGGGTCCTGGGAGGAGTTCAGCCATACCACGCTGAGGCCAACCAACTCATGACAGGGGAACTGAGCTTGCCATCTCCCCAGCAGCGCCCTGGCTGTTCCAAGGAGCTGGGGCTGGTGATGGAACGCGTGTCTCCTGTGTGACGGTGCCTCGTGGCCATAACCACCTTTTAAACTAGAGCATTCTCCGAAGTGGGACACCCTCGGGCTGCTTTGGAGATGCTCCGACCTGGATCCGTATCTTAACTCCGCGGCTCGGGACTTGCTCTGCAGCGAGCTGAACTGGGACCGAAATCCAAAGCTGCTTTGGGGCAAACTCAGCCGAATGTCATGGCTTGGGGCCGTCTCTGTGTGACTCCCCTGAGGCCCTGTTTGCCTTAGATCAGCGGTTCTCAACGGGCAGGCTGCAGGCTGCTTGCGGGCCGATCAGCACCCAGCTGAGGCCCATGTGACACCTCAGGGCCATACAGGTAGTATATATAGGGGTGGATGCAGAGTTGTGCCTTAGATCTATGCTTTCACCGCACTGACAGGAAGGGAAGGGGCCACTGTCAACGAGAAGAGATGAAGCATCCCCAGGCACTCGCAAAGCATGGTTTTCGCCCCATTTACTCCTCCACTACAGGAAAACGGATTGATTCAAACCTGCTGGAGCAGCTGTCAACGGATGCTGGGAACGCGGCTCTCCTCTCCCTGCTCAGTCAGCAAGCATAACATCAGCCCACATGTTGCAAACATTTTCGGAAACCAGATCCTCATCCCTTCTCCTGCGGTTTGCATGGTTCAAGCGCCCAGGGTAATGAATTAAGCTGTCAGGGAAGATAATTACCCGGCCTTAGATCTCAAGGTGGCGGTGGAATTCTCTAGCACAGAGCACTTCTCCGAGCACAGCTGCAGCGCTGCCCTGGGCAACAGCCAGTGTTCGCCACTGAAAGCCGACCAGCTGGATTTGCAAATAGGCTCCTTTTTAAGTGACAGAGCTAATTTTGGCTGAAGGGAAATGTATTCGATGCAACCTGGGCTCAGTACTTGTCTGGGGATTGCCCCATCAGCGGATGAACCAGATGCACTTTGCATATGCTAATTCATTCAGCTTCCAAGTGCTCCACCACGAGGCGGGGAAATGGGACGGCTCCCATTTTGCAGAGGGGGAGGCTGAGACCAGTGACTCAGTCCAGGTCGTGCAGCCAGTCAGTGCTAGAGTTGGACACAATATTCTGGAGACGTGACTCCTACCCCTCTGGGCTGACCACTACGCCTCACGCTCCCTTCCCAGCTGGGACTAGAACCCAGGAACCCTGATCCCCACACCCGTCTGCATTCCCTTGCTGGGAGACAAAGGAGTGGCTCCCAGGGCTCAACATGGTCTTTCCTCATTTACAACGGTGTTCGCAGCTACGGCCTTTTTCCTGCTATTGCTTTGAGCAGGGATGGATACTGACGAGCCGGATCAGCCCCTGTTCAGTCATCAGAGAGCTGCAGAAGGGAGCCGTGGTTAATGGCAGCAGTTCTCTCCCAAAGGCTCTGTGATTCCCCACTTTGTGCCTGGGCTGTCAGTCAAAGTCTGCGGCTTTGCAAGAGGAAGGCAGCTGAGCTGGGGCAGCCAGGCCCTCCATCTGACAGCCAAGGCCTCCAGGATCTTTTCCCAGCAGCCCCTTACACTTTAAAGGCCCTGCTGTCTCCAGCAGCGTGTGCAAAGAGGTACCACGCTGGGCATCTCAGCAGTGGCTGGTCACTCGCTCTGCAGATTCCTGTCCCCATCTCAGAGATCAGCTCACGACAAGTTTCCCGTTCTTGGCCACCAGTGCCTTCAATTATCACTCTGCACCGGGTCGCTGGGAATGGCATGGTGGCCAGGCGAGCGACGACTTGGACTGTCCTGCGCCAACAGCTCAGGTCCCTGCTGTGGTAGCTGGTGGAGTATTTCCATCACCGAGCAGCAGGATACGGCCTGTGGTGCACAGCTGAGGCCTCCTGCGTTCACCCCATGATGCCGGCTCACCACACTTGGCTCTTTTCTACGCGGTGACACCGATGCAGGCAACCCCCCATTTGGGGCAAGCAATACAAGAACGTGCGGCAGAACCAGCTCATTACGCTCCAAGGCAGTGGTGCCCAGACTCTTCCTGTCATGCCCCCCCTTATCAATAATGGAATCTGTCACTCTCCCCCCATTCCTGCACAGCGGGCTTCTCAGAGGAGCTTTGGGGTACCCATGGAGCTGGGGGCAGAACTGGGGATGGGAAGGAGCTGCGGTGAGAGGCAGAGAGGGAATGAGAGCAGAGCTATGGTGAGGCCGGAGCTGGACTGGGGGTAGAGAGGGGCTGGGTGGCACTACTTCCCCACCTTCCATGGGGGCTAGCCCAGGCCTTGCCACGTCCCCCCTGAACATTCCTCCACAGCCCCCCCAGTTTGGGGGCCACTGCTTCAGGGGCAGGGATCAGGAAAGCAATGGGGGTCAGAGGCTGAAGGGGGCAGCCAGCCTGAGGACCAGGTGCTCTGTTCCTGCTCCTCAGGTGTCTCACGACCTCACTCGCACTAGTAACTGTGGCAGTTCCACAGATGAAAGCAGGGATGGTTGCAGGGGCTGAATATTATCCCCATGACGCCCCTCCAGAGCTAACCACTTTGCTCCTATCCCCATCCAGACTGCGTCTGTCACTGCCAGAACCAGTCAGACATTTTCCTCCAGACATTGGATTTATTTATTAGTTGGTTGTATTTTTTACAAAATGGCCATTTGTGCAATGTGTTGGCATGTTTGGGGCTTTTGTCAAAAAACAAAATTTGTTCATTTTTGGCCACCGAAACCTTTGGACAAATCTAAAAGTCCATTTGTGTGAAGAAGAAAAAAAATAGGCAGACGACGGCATTTCCTGCCCAGCTGTAATCACCACACACACTCCTCTCTCTAGACACCGGATCATCACCAGACCTCTCCATCCACAGCTTTCCTCTTCTGTGTCTCACTTATCAGAGGGGTAGCCGTGTTAGTCTGGATCTGTAAAAGCAGCAAAGAATCCTGTGGCACCTTATAGACTAACAGACGTTTTGGAGCATGAGATTTCGTGGGTGAATACCCACTTTGTCAGATGCATGCCTCTGACATGCATCTGACGAAGTGGGTATTCACCCACGAAAGCTCATGCTCCAAAACGTCTGTTAGTCTATAAGGTGCTAACAGGATTCTTTGCTGTGTCTCACTGTGCATACCCTCTGTCTATCCACTGATCACCACCGTATCTATCAGACCATAGACCGCGCATTAATTAAAGTGCGGAAGGTGGGGGGAGGATGATGTTCTTAAAGGTTTAAAATGTCCCTTTCATGAGGCTGAAAAACCACTTATTTTAAAAGAGAAATTACCAGCACAAGATTGCTCACCAGGCAGATTTTGCCCAAGATCTCATTAGAACCTAATGTCCCTTTGCTAAGCCCATCCACAAGCAGCCTGGCTTCTGAGATGCCTATCCAGCCTGGGCGATGCTGAGATCTGAGCTTTAATTAACACAAAGCAGTACCATTCTGCTTGGCACAACTATCCGGAAGCCCAATTGTTGATTGAGACGAGCCATTTCTCACCAGGTAGAGAGAATGAGACTTGGATGGGAACATAAAAGATTGTTTTAATTAAAGCAGTAAAGCATTTCTGAGCCTCCTGCTGCCTGTGGCCAGTTAGGAGCGGAGGTGGAGCCCTGGGTTACAGACTGAAGCCAATTTTCATCTGGATTGGAAGAAAAAACCAGAGTCCCTGTAGTTTGGATGGATAAAATGGAACAGGCTCGTGAGCTGACATGGAAAAAGTTGCTTACATCCAGAGGAGGCTTTGCAAAGCACTGTAATTTTCAATCTGTACACAAGAGTCAGATCGTTCCTCTCTGAACTGCGGCCACCTCTGGAATGCTGCAGCTGTTTAACAGCGCAGAGCAACACTACACACAGGAATGTAGGAATTGCCTGGCTGACCCAGACCTGGGGTCTTTCTAGTCGGATATACAGTCTCTGACTGTAGCCAGCACTAGCTGCTTTGGAGGAAGGTGTAAGAACCCCGCACTAACAGATGTGGGGTAATCTACCCCCCATGTTAAGTCTCATCCTGGTATCTAGAAGTACGTCTATACTACAATAAAAAGTGTGTGACACCGAGTCACAGAGCCCAGGGTCAGTTGACTCAGGTGTGGGGCTAAAAGTAGCAGTGAAGACATTTGGGCTTGGGTTGAGGTTTGGGCTCTGAGACCCCTCCCCCCACAGGGTTTCAGAGTCCGGGTTTCAGCCTGAGCCTAAATGTCTATATTGCAGTTTTCAGCCCCATGAGCTACTGCTGTGCCATGGGTCTATTTCAGTGTAGACGTACCCTACTAGTCAGAGATCAGCTTAAGTCCTGAAGCAGGAGGCTGAATATCCTTTCCAAACTTTTTGTTATACTTAATTATAACTCTGGGCCTTCTCGTAAGCCTTACAAATCTCAAATCCCTTTTTACATTTTGTTATGTTTTTGGTCTTTCAGCTTCCTGTGGCAGTGAGTTCCACAGGCTAAACAGACATTGTGTGAAACAGTATTCCTCGCGTTGGTTTTAAGTGTCTCATCTTCTAAGTTCATTGAAGTCCCCTTGTTCTTGGGTTATGAGACAGGGAGACCAGAAGCTTCTCTCTAGCCTGGTCAGTATTTTATAGATGTTTACCAGGTCTCCTGTTATTCCTCTTCTCTCTAAGGTAGCAGTCCCAATCTTCTCAATTGCTCTCCATAGGAGAGTTTTCCCAGGCTATTGATCATTTGTGTCACCCATCTTTGACCGCCTCTCCTCTAGCTCTGCCATATCTGTATGGAGATGGGGTGTCCAGCGCTACATACAGTCTCCAGATGGGGCCACTGCATGGTGTGTATAAAAGCATTAGAATATTCTCTGCATTATTCTCCATCCCATTCCTTATGCAGCGGGACATCCATGAGCTGCAGGCAGCACTGAGCAGGTCCCTTGTTGAGGTGACACAGTTAAATTAGAGCCCTGTAGTGGAGTGGTCACCTGCACCTACCCTGAAAGGGCTTGAAGCCAGCCCTGGGAGACTGGGGCTGCGAGCTAATAGCTCACTGATTGGGAAAACAGCTGCAGCTGGGCCATGCCCCAATCGGATGGCAGCTGGCCCTATAAATGCCAGTGAAGCCAGGTGCTGAGTGGACTCTCTCTCTAGCTCTTGAGGGAGAAGGGCCTGGCTGCCTGGAGCAGAGCAAAGTACCTGAAGTGGAGCAGGGCTGGGGGAAGGCCAGAGGCGCTGGGGGAGCTCAAGCCTGGAAACTCCCCAGGCTGCAGGCCTTGTTAAAGGCCAGACAGGTACTGGGGTTGCAGAGGGCAGCCCAAGGTAGGCAGAGGTAGCAGGTCCTAACCCCACTTGCCGGTGATGAGTGGCATTTACACTGCAGTCTGCCCCAGAGAACGGAGCTAGATCGAGATGGGCAGTAACCATAGTCTGAGGCAAGGTGGGGATAGAGGGTGGGGATTCCCTGGGGAGTGGAGACCCAGATCTGTGGGGGGCAGGTCGTGCCAAGGGGCAGCACCCCCGCCTGAAAGGGGCACCAGGCTCCAGAAGGGACTCGGGTCCAGAGGCAAGCGGGACACTAGCCTCCAGAGGGCGCTCCGGAGGCTGGAAATGCTAATTCCCAGAGATGACCAGCAGGAGGCACCGCAGGGGGTGAGTCCCGCCCCATGAGAAGCCCCAACTCAATAGTGCAGACAATCAAGTGAAGCTCACCAAGCCTGTGAGGGAGGAGAGGCTGGTATCGCTCGCTCTCAGCGGTGCTGGAAAAATTTGTACAATACGGGTGCTGAGAGCCATTGAACCAAACTGTAAACCCTGTGTATCATGGAAACCACTTCAAGCCAGGGGGTGGAGCAGCACCCCACCCCTCCCAGCACCTGTGTGCTCTCGGCTCCATGATTGTGTTTCTAAATCTGCCATGGTTTTGAAATCAACGGGGCTGGGGGGCGGTATCCATGTAGCTCTACCAGCAAATCCTTCCAGTGCAGGCACAATTCAGCCTGCTGTTCCAAAACCACTTTGGCCAGAATAGCTCCTTCCAATTCCTCAAACGAAATAAGTTGTTCTGGCAACAAATATTTTTCCGCAGTATAACTGTTTTCACTGGGGCTTTGGACACTAAGGCTTGTGTTCTTATAACAGTATAAAAATGTCATA
Source organism: Chelonoidis abingdonii (assembly GCF_003597395.2). NCBI lineage: Eukaryota > Metazoa > Chordata > Testudines > Testudinidae > Chelonoidis > Chelonoidis abingdonii. The sequence continues at coordinate 3,864,507 of NC_133774.1, forward strand.
AAAATCATCATACCTCTATCTGACATCACTATCCTGGGAAAAGTTTCTAGCATAGACCCGACTTGAGGCTCTCAGATGCTATGGTGACAGAACAATGTAAGTGTCTCTGTATCTGTGTCCTCCCCACTATGATCCAGCAAGGTCGTCTACGCTCAGCTTCTAGCTTCCCCGGCTAACAGAAGTATTGGAGCATAAGCTTTCGCATGACCACGTGTCTGACGAAGTGGGTATTCACCCATGAAAGCTCACGCTCCAAAACGTCTGTTAGTCTATAAGGTGCCACAGGACTCTCTGCCGCTTTTTAAGATCCAAACTAACATGGCTGCCCCTCTGATACTTTACTTCCCTGGCTATCACCTTCTGGCCAGAGTGTTCCCAGGCTGCACAGCTCGTGTTTATGCCATGCTATTCCCCTGCAAGACAGACTGCCTGCTTGCTTTCTCTTCGGAGACAGGAACCGGTGTAATCGCCCACCATTTTAAGTTAGCGCACAGATCTTTCTAAGTAAGCACATCTATTCCTAAGGTAAAAGCTTTCCAGAGAAAACATACCAGAGTTCACTCCAACCCCAGCATGGGCTCTGGCAAGCAAATAGTCCTTCAAAACTCCACCCGGGGGTTTTCATGTGGTTTCAAGTTCAAAACCCTTTGCTCAGAATGAGATCACTCATGAAAAGTCTAGTCCAGCGGTAGGCAACCTATGGCACATGTGCCGAAGGCGGCACATGAGCTGATTTTCATTGGCACTCACGCTGCCCGGGTCCTGGCCTCCAGTCTGGAGGGCTCTGCATTTTAATTTAATTTTAAATGAAGCTGCTTAAACATTTTAAAAACCTTATTTCCTTTATATACAAAAACAGTTTAGTTATATATTATAGACTTAGAGAAAGATCCCTTCTAAAAATTTTAAAATGTATCACCAGCAGGTGACACCTTAACTTAGAGTGAATAAATGAAGACTCAGCACAGCACTTCCAAAAGGTTGCCGACCCCTGATCTAGTCCATCCTTTATACAGTTTGAGAGTCTTTGATCTGGAGTTTCACAGAGCTGGTAATTGCTAGACAATGTTTTTTTCTCAAGGTGCAGCTTCAAAAGGATGGATTCAGAGGTGGGTCATTTGCATCCCCCTCAGCCCAAGTACTTCTTAGGAAACCAACTTCACACCTATTGTCCCAAACATACGTATTGTTCTGAACATTTCCTTAAGGTTTTCATTACTTACTTCTCCTAGAAAAATTACCCACAATCCTACAATAACACATAAACAGTTGCATTTTTAATACAATGGACCTGTCACGGAGTCACCAGGCGATGCTCTGGAACTGCTCCCCACAAAGCCAGGCAGGATTGGGGAGCCTCCTCTCCCTTGGAGCAGACTTGTTCAGGGCAAGAAGCTCACACGTCTTCACCTCCTGGGTCTCTCCTTGGAGCATTCAGCATCCTCTGCCCCTCCGTGGGCTTCCCACAGCGAGTCCACCAGGGGGTCTGGGGAAGCACAGGGTTCTGCACCCCACTTTGCAGTCAGACGTGAACTCTTAGCCAGCAAGTAAACAGAGGTTTAATTCGATGACAGGAACAGGATTAAACAGAGCTTTGTAGGCCGTACAGCGACACCGGACTTCCTCGGCTGGGTCCATTTCTTGGGGGGCAGTCGCACGCGCTCTCTCTCCTCGTCCCAGCCCAGCTCCAGACTAACAACCCCCTCCAAGCCCTTCCTCTCTGCTCATCTCCTTTCCGGCCAGCAGGTCACCTGAGTTCTTTGGCTCAACCTTCAGTTTGACTTTGCAGAGGAGGGCCCGGCACATCAGTTGCTGGAGACAGAGTGTGTGACAAACTAGAGATAGGTTCTTAATGTTTTCTCTGAATACTGTGTTGTGCTCAGTGGCCCCTATGCGTTCTACAGCCTATCTAGGTGGAGGAATGGAGGTGTGAGTGCTGCAGAGCAAAGGCCAGTGCACCTGATGCCTGCACTACTGTCTCCTGGCCATCTGATGGCTGGGCCCCGTCCTCTGCAGTTGCCAGCTGAAGTGGTGGAGACAAAGAGACAGGTACCCTCCTGGCCCGGGAAGAGACTGAGCAGAGAGGAGGGCTGGTAAGGGTGGCTTAGTCTGGAGCTGGCAGGGGACAAGGTGAAGTGCAGACTGGGGGTCTGGCTCATGCCCCCAGAATAGCTACACGGCCGAGGGCTGGTATCGCTGATCTACAAGCCTGTTTAGATCTGTCCGGCATCGAATAACCTCTGTTTTCTGGCTGGCTAAGAGTTCACGTCTAACTGCAAAGTGGGGGTTGCAAGACCCTGTGGCTTCCCAGAACCCGTGGGGGGGCTCACTGTGGGAAGCGACGAGGCAGAGGATCTGATGCTCCTAGGAAGCCACCCAGGAGGTGAAGCCGTGTGGCTTCTTGCCCTGAACAAGTCTGCTCCAAGAGAGGAGCGCTCCAAGAGTCCTGCCATGGCTTTAGTGGGGAGCAGTTCTCAGGCATCGCCTGGGGACTCTCGTGACAATGGGTAGCTGGTGGATGTACTGCACCCCGTGAATGCTGCTGCTTGCGTAAGTGATGGGGAGCAGTAAACAAAGGAGGGATAAAGAGGACCAGGCGTGCTGAGGGCTTCAGAGGGACAGTTTCAGGAGTGTACCGTCTGGGAGTGTGTGAACAGCCGAGAAGGACTGTTGAAGTACAGGGTCCCCTGAGGAGGCAGTGAGCAGTCCTCAGGGCGGAGCGAGCTTGCCGCTCGACCCTGGGCAAAGAGAAGGATTTTTGACAGTAGCAGGGTTCCCCTGGGATGCACAGGAGCAGCTCCAGGGCGGCAGAGTCTGCGCTCGACCCTGGCAAAGAGGTGGTGATGCACTACAAGGACGGCTGGCACACCAGGGTTCTGCGAAACCATTGAGGAGTCGAGAGCACACAGGCCTGTGAAGTCCAGCCACTTGGAACAGTGAGATGATGGCCTAATCACATGCTCCTTAAGAAGGCATGTGATCCTGTACACAAAGAGAGAGTTCGCTTGGGAAGTTCACCAAATGCGGCACAGTTAATCGTGCAGTTGGAGGGGGAGGACGCCGCTGCTCTGAGGTGCAATTCCTGACCCAGATGGCTACAAAGGATCTGGGAGCAGTGACAGCAAGCCAGGGACATCCTGAGATGCCCAACCAGACGAGGGTCTCACGATCGGGTCCCCCATCAGGGATCGGGATGGGATGGATGGGACAGAGCAGCCCAAGAGAAAGAGACCGAGAGAAGAAGAGAGAGAGAGAAAAGCTCAGGAGAAGTCGACGCAGCATGGACTGGTGAATGGTGGAGCGGACGAACATAGAGGGGCTGCCCAGGGGTCAGTGGGGAAACACGCCTGGGGAGCGAGGACTCGGGAAAGAGAGAACTGCGGTGGTGCCACGCTGAGATGCTGAGGGGCTGTGGGACCTGGGTGAGTCCCCCGGGTGTGACCCTCGGCCTGCCTTATGCCTGGATCCCTGTGACAGAGCTCCAGAAGGGGGAGGCTCTTAGTGGGGGATGTCATCCAGCATCGCTGCTGTTGGGGTATCTTCTCTTGAGGACGCTCTCGAAGCGGGTAATTCAAATCCAGAAACCAATTGGCTAGGATGGAAATGGTCAGTGAAAATGCAAAAAATGACCTGGCTGCAATGGGGAGGGCTGAAGGCTCAGGTACTCTACCTGTCACTCCTGGACTGGGGGAGGGGAGAGACCCACGCCCTGAACGGGAGGGGGCCACGCTGGCGATTCGTGACCGAGCACTGCTCACTGCCAGGACAGCCAGGGCAGCGCTGGCCCAACGGGGAGGAGCTTGGACCCAGTGAGGGGGACACCCAGCGCAGGCAGGTGGCTGCCACCAGGTTTGCCTGGTCCAGACGTGTGCTGGAAAGTGATTATACGCAGGGAGGAGAGTCAGGTGACAAGCTCAGGGGACTGTGACACCAGCACCAGCCGGAGAGAGCAGGTCCACTTCCCTGCCCAGCAGCTGAATCCAGACCGAGCATGCAGAGAGATTCCTGGAAAGGAGAACTTCTGGTCAGCAGCTGCAAACCCCCTTGGGCTTGCAGGACGAGCCCGGGAGAAGGATTTGCCTGTCCGCGGAATGGGCTCCCCAAGGGAAAGTAGAACTGAGGGGAATCAGGAGCAGTGTGCCCAGGAATCCACCGGGTCTTGCCCTCAGCGCTGAGAAAGGAGAGTAAGGACCCTGGACCTGAAAGGGGGATTAAGAGAGGAGAGGGGAAGACCCCTGGGGGATTCTTGCTCCTGAGGTGGGAGCCAACATCTATAGGTTCCCATTCAGAGTCATGAATGGAAGCCAGCCCAGAACTGGAAAAGAGAGTCAAGACATGCTGGCTTTAGATGGGAGTCAACAGCCATTTTACAGCCATGGCCTCATTGCACCCAAGGGAGAACAGGATGATCTGGCATTTAGTGTGGACCTCGGAAGTTAAAGCCCTGCAAGTCTACCCATGCTGGCTTAGGCGAGATTCTAGACAAAGCAAGGGGATTGAGAACTTGAAGCCTAGGCAGGACACTGATAACTGCATCGTTTAGCAGAGTTGGGAAGGACAGGTCGTCCGCGAAAGAGGGACGGGGCGCAGGAGGTGACTGGATGTAAAAGCTAGGAAAGTGTGAGGTGAGAGCAGAGGTGTTGTAGCGTGGCCACAAGTTGGGAAGCGCTGCCAGCCAGAGCTTATGGCAAGGGCCAAAATGGGGGCTCTTAATCCAAGAGAGCCCAATCGCCAAAAGTGCTGGGAGAAGACCCGTCCCAGTTTGACCCACGGGGTATTGTGGTAGCAAAAAGGTTTCAAGCTGGATAAACCTTCCACGTGGCCTGCGAGTAGCCATCAAGCACACCGACTAAGGAGATAGCGTCGAGACGGACTCCTGTGTGACTACACGAGGGAATGGGTAGAGATGCTGGGAATCCATGAACGTTTGGTGGTTAAACTTCCCGGTCACTGGCTGAAGGGAACCTCGCTCAGTTAGTCTCGAAGGGGGGAGATTTGAACAAACTAGAATGTGCTGTAAGTTTACTCTGAATATGTGGTTGGTGCCTTCAGTGCCCTATGCAGTTGTCTAAGTATCTTGGTTGGAGGAATCAGAGGTGTGATTGCTTTGAGAGCAAAAGGCAAGGCACTGAATGCCTGGACTCTGTCTCACTGGCAATCTGATGGGCCTGGGACCCCCCCTGCAAAGGTGCAGCTGAAGGTGTTGGAGACAAAGAGATCAGTGACTCCGCCCGGAAGAGCTTGGTCGAGAGAGGGAGGGGTGGAGGGTGGTGAGTCTGGAGCTGGCTGGGGACGAGGAGTGAAGTGCAGACCTGGGGGTCTGGCTCACTGCCCCCCAGAATGCACCCGGCCGAGGGGTCTGGTTCGCTGTATCTACAAGCTCTGTTTTAGACCCTGTTCCTGGCATCGAATAAACCTCTGTTTTACTGGCTGGCTGAGAGTCACGTCTGACTGCAAAGTGGGGGTGCAGGACCCTGTGGCTTCCCCAGGACCCCGCCTGGGTGGGCTCGCTATGGGAAGCGCACGGAGGGGCAGAGGATGCTGAATGCTCCAAAGAGAGACCCAGGAGGTGAAGATGTGTGAGCTTCTTGCCCTGAACAAGTCTGCTCCAAGGGGGAGGAGGCTCCCCAAAGTCCTGCCTGGCTTTGTGAGGAGCTGTTCCAGAGCATCGCCCGGGGACTCCGTGACAGAGTGCCAGGCATTTAGGTGCACTGGCCCTTTGCTCTGCAGCAATCACACACCCTTATTCCTCCACCTAGGTACTTAAGAACTGCCTAGGGGACACTGAGGCACCAACACAGTGTTCAGAGCAAACATTAAGAACAGTCCCAGTTCGTCACAGGACCCCAAAAGTATTAAACTTAATTCAATAACGTTTATCCAGAAAATTGCCATCTGTCACAATAAGCATCTAGACAGACAGACAGACACGACGTGACTGCAAGGACCGCCTGGAGCTGCAGCTGCTTCAGCAGGCATCAGTTCATCTAACTGTAAAGGGACTGAAGTCTAGTGGTTACAGCTGGGACCAGGAACCTATAGAAACACTGATTATTTTCTCCTGTGATTGGCCAATGTAAGAGACACGCTGCCAGCTCCCACCAACAAATGGGAAAAGGATAAAGAAATTCAACCTTCTCCCTCCCTGGAGTCAGAGCAGGGGCCGGTTGGTGTTAATTTGTCTCAAGTTCAACCATTTTTGTAGCAGCATCAGTTTTTCTTCATTTTTATGAGCAATTCAAAGAGGAAGAGCCATAATGGTTTTGCTTTCCCACGACTGGGATTTCCCCTGCCCCTATGTGACCGTGGAATCCGCGGCCTAGATTCTCCTTCTATTGCCCAGGAAGGATTGCAAGTGAAGGTTAATGGAAGTTCCTATATTGAGCATTTTACTTCTTCAAAGCAATGCACGGACTCTGACTAGTTAAGCCAGAGAAGTGACCTTATCCACATTGTGCAGATAAGGAGTAGCTGCAAAAAAGAGTGAAGTGGTCCAGGCCATGGGAGAGTCACTGGTAGAGTCAGGATTAGAACTCAGGACATGCAGATGCCAGAAATGTTCACATGCCAATAAGCTCACCCTGAAATTCCCCTTTCCTTACTAAGGTTTGATCTACACTCCAGAGATGGGTTGACAAAGGGCAGCTTATGCTGACCGAACTGTGTCAGTGTACACGCTACAGCCTCACTCCCGCCAATGTAAGAGCCCTCCTCCGCCGACAGAACAACTCTACCTCCAGGAAAGGCGTAGTTAGGGCGACGCAGTGCCTGTGGGGACGCTGCATTCCTTATGACGGACATCTTGTCATTTTCACGCTGCAGCAGCGACATTGACAACAAAGCCGGCTCCGGCTCCCCAGCTGGGCTGCCATCAGGTCTCTCCAGGCTGGGCTGCCACCCAGGCTCCCGGATTGGGCTGCTGCCTGGGGTCCTAGCTCCCTGCTCCCCATCAGAGAATGGCCACTGACTAGACTCCGGGTGCAGATCTCCCTATCAAAGGCTTTCCCCTCCCCCCTGCTCCTGGGAGGCAAGAAGCCAGGGGGAGCTGGGCTCCTGGTGGAGGGGCGGGGGGCGGGGGGTGGATGCATGGAGCTGAGAGCCCTGGGTCCTAGCCTGCCCCACTGCCCCTCGTGAAGTGCTCCGGGTGATGACGTGCACCACCAGCAGAAGGAGGGTAGCGTGGACATCAGCCACTGCAATAATTACTTCGAGTGAAGATTGCCCTGTCAACGTGCCCTAAAAAACAAAGCCCAGTGAAGACACAAAGATGTGTGTTCACCCACAGACAGATGTTCACATACCGGCACCCGACTCGCATGCACACGCCACACAGGCCCCCGTGTGCACTGGGAGGTGCTCACACACATGTCCCCTGCCTGCCCTGGAGGATGGAAAGTAACTGATGACTAAGACTGGGATGAGAAGCCACTAGGGCCTTTCCCAGCAGCCCGACTGCTAGCTGCCTGCGGTTTTGCATTTGGCCAGAGCAGCAAACATAAACCGTGGATGCAATTTCTTAATTAATTGGCAGTTAGGAACGGCAGCCCATGAGACTGCAACTTCCAGCCCCCGAAGCCGCCTGGGATGCTGGTGACAAGGTATCAGAGAGCCAGCACTGCAGCAGGCCATGGGTGACACACTCACAACAGGGTAGGGACTGTGCTGCCAAGAAGCTGGGTTTTCTGCGCATCTGGCCCGATTTCCATGATTCACGAGCCAGCTCAGCACAGCTCCCATTCTCCGGCGCTGGAGGACAGAAGCCGAGCGCTGTTCAGTGTGTCATCCAGCCCCACAGAGGATAGGAGGCTACTACAGCTACCAGCTAGAGTAGGGTTGCCAACTTTCCAATCGCACAAAACAGAACACTCCACCCTGCCCCCTGCCCCGCCCCTTCTCTGAGCCACGCCCCCGATCGCTCCATCTCCCCTCCCTCCATCGCTCACTCTAGCCCCATCCTCACTCGCTTTCACCAGGCTGGGGCAGGAGGTTGGGGTGTGGGAGCAGGTGCAGGCTCCAGCTGGGGGTTGGGGGTGGGGCTGGGATGAGGGGTTTGGGGTGCTGGAGAGGGCTCTGGACTGGGGCAGTGAGTTAGGGGGGTGCAGCCTCCGGGAGGGAGTTTGGGTGCAGGAGAGGGTTCAGGGTGGGCGGTCCTGGCGGTGCTTACCCTGGCTCCCAGGAAGCAGCTGCCAGGTCCCTGCAGCCCCTAGGTGCATGGGCAGCCTGGGAGGCTCCGCGCGCTGCCCTTGTGCCCGCTGGCACTGCTCCCACAGCTCCCATTGGTCATGGCTCCCAACCAATGGGAGCTGCAGAGCCGGCACTAGGGGCAGAAGCAGCATCCCTGGCCACCCATGTGCCTAGGGACTGCAAGGAGCCACGCAGGACTAGGGCTGGCAGGGAGCCTGCCTTAGACCTAGGACCCCACTGCACCTCTGACTGGACTTTTAATGGCCCGGTTGGTGGTGCCAACCAGAGCTGACAGGGTCCCTTTTCGACTGGGCATTCTGGTCGAAAACTGGACGCCTGGCAACCCTAAGATAGAGGAGTTACTCCCCAGGGAGGGCTTGTGACTGCAGGCATTGTACGGTGTTCCATACTTAGTAAAGTCAGTGAGGGTGGGGGGATCTTTCCATTGGCTTTGGATCAGACTCGTGGAAGTAGGGCAAAGCACATCTCAGGGTAAGGGAAGGGGAAAGGTCAAAGATGAGATGATCAGATGCTGTATTCAAGTGGCAACCTCTCTTTCCAACATGAAAGAGGCCCGGGTGGTCTCATGCACCGGACATGAGCTGGGGACACAGGAGACCTGGGTCCTTATTCCCTGCTCTGCATTCGGCAAGTCACTTTCCCTCTCTGAGCCTCTTTCCCCCACCTCTGCCCTTTGTCCAGCTTGTCTCTTTGGACTAGGAGCGCTTCAGGGCAGGCAGCGTCTCTCACTACTTATTTGCACAACACCAGGCATAATGGGGCCTCTGGGCGCCACCACAACAGAGGTTGTCATTGTGATGGAACAGTGGGGATGCCCAACAACGTAACAGAACATTCGCATCCAGAGATGGACTCTTGTACTAATGGGAACTACAGGTTGTGGGCTACAAACTGTGGCGTGTTGGAAGAACTTCCTGGTTCCTGCTAGGATGTAGCTGCCCTCCCAGCAGGAGGTCTCAGCACTGACTGAAGCTGGGAGCATGAGGCAGGCAGGCAAAGAGGAGGCTGTTGGACCGTAATCCTGTTCTGTGTTTCGTTACAGAATAAAACCTTGTTCCTGGTGCTTTGTCTGAGTGGGTCTGGTCAGAGGTGAACACACAACACAGAGCACACAGCGGATTTAGATGAGGCAAAGCTGCCCAGTGTTTGTATACGTCAGTGACCAAATGCTATCCTGGCAAAAGCAGCATTTGCAGGGGTTCCAGAGCAAAAGTGAAACAAGGGAGAACAGTGAGAGCTGAGCTGTATGGAAAAAAAGCCACAACAATCAAAAATGCCCATCCCCAAGTCACTCATGTTTATAGTTACATAAAGTTTAAGACTCGAGAGGCCTATTAGATCATCTCGTTGGCCCTCCCGCATAGCACAGGCTATTACATTTCACCTAAACAGTTTAAAATGCTCACAGTCGTTCTGGCTCCAGAAGTGATGATAACACCTGCCCCCCAATGCATTTTAGTCACCTATGGCCAGTGCAGGGACTAGTCTCATTTTCCTGTTATTGCAATATACACCGATCTTAGATTGCAGCTCTCCCGTCTCCCCAGACAGCGACTGGGAAACCCAAACATACGAAAATAAAGGCATCTGACCATATACGACGGACACTGCAAGTTAGGCCCTATTCTACTGAATGCAAGTGAGAGCATGCTGGCCTGGAATTTAAACTGCTCTAGTCCTCCTGGGGCCAGGGCTGTGCAGAGAGAAAGCGAGACAGGGCTCAAGGCTCTTGGCATTTCGGGAGGTGGTTGGTGCCGCATAAATACCTGGTTTTAGGCATTTCATCTCTGGTTACATCTTCCAATCATGCGAATGTCAGTTCAAACATTTAGGGATTGCTCCTTATCAGCTAAAGCGCCTGGAGCATTTACAGCAAAGGAGCAGAATGCAAACACCCAGACACAGCTCTCAAGGGCCCAGCGTTTCCCCCACTCAAAAGTGCCCCTGCCCCCCAAAAGCAGGAAGAGGGAGACGCAGCACCGAGGCTACAGGTTGGCTCGTTCCCACGCATGGCCGGAATGCCACAGCACCTGAAGGTTCCTGCTGGAATAATTTTCCATGTCTTTCCTTTTAGATCTTTGTTGCAAATCCCATTCCCGCTGTGGGCCTTGGCATGTGGAGAGCATGGGCAGTGGGTATTAAAAACCAGGGCAGGCTAAGCCTCCCCTGCCCCGGGCTGTGGCCCTGCCCATGTTCCCCTGGGAGGCCCCGTCCTCTCTCCCACTCTGCCCTGAAGCCAGCAAGGGCTCAGCATTGGCCAGTGGCCTGGGCTGGTGCTGGGGGGCCGGTGGCTCAACCTGGCACTTGAGGGGGCTGGCCTGGCATGGCTGGGGCGGAAGGGCTGGGTGTCCTCCGGCTGCAGGTTGGGGAGAACGTGGGGCTCTGGCGTGCAGGGGGCGGGGCCTCAGGTGGAAGGGGCGGGACTGGCAGGGTAGCCTTCCCGAGGGGGGTTCACCCGCGGCCCATGGTGGAAGGGGACACAACTGAAGGTCCCCAAGGGATTCAAGCCTTCAGTGAGAATTCATACAGCCCCACCAAAAGGATGCAGCTCGACCCACACTTTACTGCTCAGGGGCTGTCGCTCGTTTGTCTATCCACATCGGCTGTGTCTGCACTCGCCTTTCCACCACTACTCCAGCATCTCTGCCTGGATGTCTAGCCCAGACAGTCCTCCTGGGCAATACTACCTACATTGCCTATCGCTGCTCACAGCAGCTCTGTGGGACCTGGCAATTAAAACACCAGCAGTTGCCTTGTCTGCGTCATTGCTGCAGCCAAGGGAGCTGCTGCCCTGAGGAGTTTTAGGCTAACGAGTCCAGACCAGGCCATCGTCCCCTGCATGAAGCCCACATCTCGCTTACAGATGCAAAAACGCCTTTGAGCTGAGACCAAGTTCAGGATCCATCACACCGGTGTATTGCTATATGGACCAGAATCTCGGCCCCCTTCCAGACAGATTTGGAGCACGCCCCTACCAGCACCAAATCCTTTGCACAGAGTGGTTTGACCTTGTACAAAATGCCACCGTCTCGCAAAGATCTGCTCTTCCTTCAGTGCTCACTGTACTGAAAAGCCAGCATGGATGAAATACCCCAGCGCACCAGGCTCTCCATCTCTCCATCGACATGTGAGGGGGTTCATGTCAGCTGCCCACATGGCTCTTACTATGGCTGGGCTGCGCCTCTGGGGCCCCCCTCCCTGCCGGCTGGAGCAAAAGCCTCCTCGGCAGCTGTGGGGAGCCTGGTTCCCTCCTCCTCCCCTGGGTGGGGGAACCAGAGGACGGGGACACAGGCAGAGGGCTGCTTTTGGCCCCACCTCACCCTGGGCAGGGGAACGGGTGTGGGTTCCCCAGCCCTGCTCTGGCTTCTGGATTGGCCGGGGGCGGGGCCTCCAGTGGAGGAGGAGGGGCCTCGAGGGCCGGTAATGGGACCACGGGGGGCAGAGGCCCCTGCCCCCCCCACTTTTGGAAAGGCTTCGCTGCCCCTGGTTCACTCCCTCACCCTCCTGTAAGGTCTGAGGCCGTTTTCAGCAGCCACATTAGGACAGCAGCAGCCAGGAGCCAAGAAGCAGAAAGTCACATCCTCACATTCCATCTAAATTACATTACAACAATATACTACCAGGCTGTTCAGAAAGCCCCCAGCCTAACAGCACCCACCATCAGCCGACAAAGACACAGATCTTAAGATGTTTAAAGAAAACTTTGTTTGACAGCATCTGCTTGGCAAGAAACCACTTCTCTGTTGCTTCTCTGTAGGGTTTCTGTCTGGTTCTTTCATTGTTTCTGTCTGTTGTATAACTAGTTTGGCAAGATTTAAATCAGCTAAGGTGAGGGGTCTGACTGGGTAAAGAAGTGTTTCATAATGGGCAAGGATTGGTGAAAAAATACTGTTTTGTAGGACTTTACTTTACTATATAAACTGAGGCCAAAAGGAACTCCAGGACACAGCCCCACGATCACAGCTGTCAGACCTCAACACCCTGCCAACCACATCGTACAGAATCTGGAGTCCCCCAGACAACCTGATCCTGACTGGCCAGCAGGAAAAGTTAATCTGCCTTACTGGGAGTGGGGAGCACGGTGTGCTTAGTGTGTGTATTCTGCTTTGGTAATTGTTAATGGAGAGGTTAAGGATATTATTGTGTAAGGCTCTTCACAGGTAAAAGGCCCTGTGAACCCACAGAAGATTATGCTCTGATCCCTAGGAACTGGGTATGGGTGGCTCGGAGCCCTAGGAACGGGGAAGGGATGGCAGGTGTGTAAATTAACCGGGTGACACCTTAAGCTCATGGCAGAGTAAAGGTGAGGTGACCTACAGTCTGTGGGTAACTCTACCTGGCGTCATCTGCGGAGCCAACGCAAAGATTTGTGGATTCACAGGATTGAGCTGGATCTGGGAACTTCACTACACAAAGTTGGGTGCAATGTCATCAGCTATGGTCCGTCTGGGCTGAAGCAATGGTCTTTAATAGACAATACATGTTTGATGAAGGCCTTCAGGCTTCTCCCTTTTATGATGTCCTTTCTTCCCTCTTGGCTCTCCCCCCAAACTGCTTGCTTTAGAGTCAGGTGAGCATTACCTCATCTCAGTCCCAAACTGACCAAGGGAAGGGGATTGACTCACTTGAGAGTCCAACAGATCCTTTGTTGCTGCCTAGACCAGTGTCCTTTGTTCCTGTGAGGCTGGGCTGGGTTTGTCCCATACCTGCCCTGATGAGGTGTGAACTGCCTCTCTGCTCCTGGAGAGTTTTCGCCTGGGCCTGTTTTAAGCCATGAGGAGACATTTTCAGCCTCATAAGTATATACGTGAAATGACAACCTACAACAATTACTGGAATAACAATTCCTAGAATATCGCTATAACAACAATGCTCAGTGCATCATGAGCCTTCCGAAGACACCGGACATGACAAACTTTGCATTGGATACCACACAATCATATTATAAGGATGAACAAGGGGGTGCTGGGTGTTCCCCCAAGGAATAGAACAACACAGACACTATGAAACACAAGCAATATCTTGTCTTTAAATCCCAGAACTTTCCCCGTTCTGGAGACTTTCATAAACTGATTTAAATGCATGAAGAGTTGTACTATCATGATGCAAATGCTAAGAAATTAGTCCTCTGAAATTCACAGTGGGTGGGGAGAGGGAAACGTTGTAGACAACCAGTGTCATGCCGTGTCCAGTGCTGGTAGCTAGAAAAGACAGGCCAAAAGCCTGAAAAACAACCCAGATGTGCTGTGAAAATTCACAGAGCAGTTTGCTCACAGGATGGGCTGCTTTGCCCACCCCCTCCATTCTCTGCCTCGTCGGTTGCAACTTGCAACTAAAAGCAAATCTCATCTATCAGTCTATGGTATTTATAAGGCGCCTGACTTCTTGGCTTCCAAACTGGGCTGATGGAAGATTTTTCCATTGAAACTGGTTTTCAACAGAAAATTAGGCTTCTAACAAATGATTTTCTCCCCACGCAAAGTATCTGCTTTCCAACGATAATTTTGACTCTTTGTCCAAAAAACAAAACCCACAGAACTGTCAACCAGAAGTTTTCACTTTTTCAATAAAAAGGCAAAATTTTCCATGGAAGAAAACAAAACCCATTTTCCGAGCCTCCCACGCTGAACAGCCCCGGCAGCTACCCAGTTGCGTCCTGTGGTCACAGCAAAGTACCACACACCGACTAGTGTCCAGGCTTGGCACTCAAGGCAACCTTCCCAGGCCCTTTGCCCAGTGTCTTTGCCCCCAGTAGCTGCTTCCTCTTCTTGCTTAAGTAGATGCCCAGATAAGGCCACTGTCTCCATTGCAATAAAGGACCCGTGGCACAGCTGCAGCTGGCCTGGGTCAGCTGACTCGGGTGCATGGGACTCAGGCTGCGGGGCTATAAAATTGCAGTGGTGACAATTGGGCAGGCTGAGCGGGGGCATGGTATGACCTCTCCCTGGCTCCCTTTGCAGGGAACGAATCCCTTCCCTGGTTGCTGTGAATCCACCCCATTCCACAGTTCGCACATAAGCTCCTTACAGCTGGGGCAGCTTCTGTGTTTGTGCAGTGTCTGGCCCACTGTGTGCTCCCTAAAGCAACGACTGATCACAGTATGAATGGTGAAGCCCTTGTGCCAATCTGTACGTTCCAAAGGCCGAGCCCGGCAAAGTCTGCTGTGGCTGGTATCACTCAATCCATGCTGTGTTAATATACTCATTTTGCTTCCACTCTAACTCACGAGTGCTGGGTATGTGTGGCATCTAGCAAGCTGACGGGTTGATGTGTTTTATTGTCTCTGGTGAGGCAGCGAATGTCACACTGTCTCTGTGAGGTCCCAGGGAAAGGGACGGGTCCCTGCAATAGGACGATTTGGGGTGAATTCAGGGCTGGACAGGGGCTAGGGCGAGTCTGCAAGGAGTAACCAGGTTGGACAAAGCCAGAGCAAGGCTGATAGGGTCAGAACTCTGGACCAAATCTGCCCAGGTACAAGACACTCAGGGTTAGAGAACAGATGGCGAGCGACCCTCTTACTGGCCTGGGTGAACCCCAAAATGTCACACAGAGAAACTAGACTCATTCACATGCTCTGCCACCAATTCTCTGGGGGACCCTGGCCAACTCACTTAATGTAGCTCCTGCCTCAGTTCCCCATGAATAAAATGAGAGTCATACTTCCCCACTTCCCAGGGAGGCTGTGAGGATGAAATGCATTCGTGAGAGAGAGGTGCTCACATGCTGGAGTGGTGAGGGAGCCATATAAGTACCATAGATTGAGACAGATCTGCATGGTGGGGATGGAGGAAAACTCTTTGAAAGCACAAAACTCTTTGGAGTTTTGAGTTATCGCTGGGTGTTTGCATTTTGCTCCGTCGCTGTCCGTGCTCAGGGCTCTGCAGCTGATACGGAGGAATCCTTAAACGTTAGCTGCATGCGCTCGCTTCCATTCTTTACAACAGGGGCTAACTTAGCAGAGGAAACCAGGCATGCAAAACAGAACAAGGCATCATGTACATGTAATGACTGCAGCAAAATCTCTCAGGCCCCTAACTGGCCATCAGCAGGTGCAATTGTCCAGAATGAGCATATGAGCCATGCAAATCGAAGTGCTGCCTTCAGACCACACTGGACCTACAGTGTTGCCTGGTATCATCTCTTCATGAACCACTAATTACGATTTTATATGTATTACTATTTGTTACTGGGCTGGCCTCAGGGTCCAGCCAGGATCGAGACGTCATTGCACTGGGCACTGTTCAAACACACAGTAAGACTCAGCCCCTACCCCAGATCTATCTAGGTGCTTAGGGACCGTCCATAAATTATGTAACACATATTTTGGTGATGTCCAAGACCCCCTTGTAACACTTTGTAACACTAAAACAAACACTCTGTCTTGTAAAATTAAAGACCCACCCATCCCTTAGTGCATTACATAATTTAGCCCTCAGCGCTGAGCACTAGAAGTGGTCAGGAATTTTTCAGTGACATTTTTTTTGTCAAAGGATGCCAATTTGTCTAAACCAATGCTTTTTGCACGAAGGGAGCAGTTTCAGCAAATTTCTCAGCTTGAAACACTTTCCGAAAGAAAAGTTTTCAGTGTCAAAATCTCCCATTTAAGCATTTTCAAAATGACCAATTTTAGTTTTTCCAGTTCAGAGTAAGTTTTGATTTCAAGTTGTAAGCCTAGTGGAGTAGAATTTAATTTTATTATTTTGCTTTAATAAAGAAGGTCAAAATCAAAACAAAGCATTTGGAAAGTATCAAAATGAAATGTTTCAACTGACCTGAGTCTAAATACTTTTTGGTTCATGTCTTTTTTTTTTTTTTTTTTTAAATTTAGACCTTTCGCCATGATTCAGGTTGGGGAAAATGTCTAAAATCTCTTGGCAGGATGAGAAAACCGTTTCTCACATAGCGCCCTACAATCACTAAAGGACTTTATCCCTTGCAGTAGGGACTGATCATCTCTATTTTAGGGATGGGGAAATGAAGCTCAACGGACATGAAGTAACTTGTCCAAGTTGACACATGCAGTTTATGAAAGACCAGGAGGAGAACTCCAGTTTTCTGAGTTCCCATGCCAGGCCCTGGGCAATGGACCATTCTGCCTACCCTTTGTGAGTTTACCCTCTAAGGGCTGTATGTCCAGAGGTCCTTCTTAGTTCTTATTCAGTTGCTTTCCATTGACTTTCCCTCAATGAGGATTGAATAGAGACCCCAAGATTTGCCCTGATAGGCTTAGACTGGGGCTGGTCCTGAAGTTTCAAACAAAACCTTTTCCCATCTGAAAATGAGGTTTTGTCCATAGTGAAATTTTCCGCAGGAACAGAACGATGTCATCAGGATAGGCCATCAGAAATATCGAAACACCATGTTCCAGTTCAGGTCAGGGTCAATCAACCGGTCTGTCTAATCTGCTCGCTGTGGTGCCTGGGAGCTGTAGTTCTTGGTGCCACTACGCTACTGGATGTGGACTACATCTCCCATGATGTGCTACAGTCTAATGCCTATGTCGGAGCCATGGTGGCATTTCATGGGACTCCCACAACCATGGGACACCAGACCCTTATGTTAGTGGATGTGACTCCACTAACCCCAGGGGAGTGACTCATGATTTACACAAGTCTGAGCGAGATCAGACTTAGCCCATTAGACTGCAAGCTCTGTAGGCCACCTGCCCTGCCTCCCACCTTCCACGTACAGCTCTGAGCTCACCGGGGGTGCTAGACATGCACCAGTGTATCGCAAATGCTTTCAGCTCATCCAGCATTTCTGATATACTGGCTGGATGCGCCCTGCTTTGATTGTGCCAGATTAACATGCAAGCGGGCCAGATTTGACAGTCACCCCTGGGGATGGGATGATCGTGAGCTTTTAGAAAACGAATGACAGGGCTGGCGCTGGCTGTACTGCCTGGCTCATTAGACAGCTGTCTCCCTCCTCATCTTGCTCTCAGATGAGCGTTTGCTTTTGTCACTCCCCGAGGACACCACTTTGGCTGCGAGCTGTCGTTTTAATGTCACAGTGCGCAGCGCGGGTAGCTGTTCCGTACTGCCATCAGAACAGCACAGGGGAAGTCTTGAGAAGTGGACAGACATCTCTGGGCAGTGGGGGTGCCGTCAGGCCAAACAGCAGTGATGCAGATCACTCCTGGAGGACTGGTTCGGATGTGAAATCCAACACTCTGTGTCTTAGGTATTTATCCGGCCCCCATCGCTGTCACCTGCCAGTCTTTAACATGTTGAGTCTCAGAACAGTCCTGCAAGGGCAGAGGCCAATTATGGTTTCATAGGGCCTGGGCCAGAGAAAGTAGGGGGCCCCTCCCCACACCTTCCGGCTGCGGTCCTGCCCCTGTCCCGCCCCTTTCACCTGTGGTCCCACCCCTGTTCCACCCACAGTCCCACCCCTTTCTTCCCATCCCCACTACAGCCCCCATTTGCTCCTTTCTTTCCTCCCCACCCCACTGTGGCCCCAAGACCGGAGAAGCTCAGTGTCCCTGCCAGGGCCCCGGGGCTGCAGTGGGGAGTGAGAGCTGCCCAGCCCTGAGACTACAACAGGGAGCCAGAGCTCTTCCAGTCCCGGGAGGGCAGGCCTTCCCCGCCCTGCCCAGTGCTGCTGCTGGGGAGTGAAGAGGGTCAGGGCATGGAGACTTCCCCCACCCTGCGCTTGTCTGCTGGGGGCAGGGAGCCTGTTTTTCTGGGGCCCCCCATTTGGCTGGGGCCTCTGGCCATTGGCCCTGTAGGCCCCTTGGCTAATGTGCCACTGTGGAAGGCACTGCAGGGCTGTTGTCCCCACAGTGCTGCAGGGAAACTGAGGCACGGAGTGGCTAAGGCCCACTTCTTAGCTCCCATTGACCTCCATGGGAGTTTGGCATCTAAACACCCTTGCAGAACAGGGCCTCAGTGATGTGCCCAGGGTCACTCAGGAAGCTGGTAATTGAATCTACGTCTCCTGAGTCCAATCATAATCCATGTCACCCGGAACAGATGCTCCCCAGCCCTTATGGAGACAGGAATCGCAGGTGACCGGTCCCAGGACTGCCCGATGGGCCTGTCAAATTGCTTGTGTGGTACATTCAGTGAGGGCAACTCAGTAGGGGCAAAACGGCACCCGGAAGGTAGAAATCACGGCAAACAAACAGCATTTGCTTGCTCTGGCGGCCGCATGTGATCGGAGAAGAGAATCGTTATCGCTGCCACAGTTACCGCTCCGAGTTAATGCCTGTCTTGCTGTGGGGCACAAAGGTCCCAGTCCAGGCTGGGGAGCCACTGAGCTGTACAGCCATGTGGTACGAGACGGCCTCTGCCTTACGGAGTTTGCGCTCCAAAGAGACAAGAGAGAGAATTGACACACCAGCCACACGGTACTAGTCTATCCGTTTATAGCACCTTCTGAATGCTGCCTCAACTCCCTTGTGAGCTCATCTCATTGACGGGGGGAACTGATGGAGAGGGCAATCAGATGACTTGCCCAGGAACACAAAGGAAGTCTGTGGCAGAGTCAGGAAAAGAGCAGTTTGCCTGACACTCAGGCCTAGCTCCATGAAGGTATCTGGGAGTTAGGAGCCTAAATGCTTGTGAGGATCTCAGCCTTGGTCCTGTGCTGTCAGCACTAGACAAAGCTCCCTTTCTAAAAGCTCCTCCGAAAGGAGATTTCCTAGGCGGCTTTGCCTTTGTGCTGAGTTTTGGGGAAATGCTGTCATTTTTCAATTAGTTACCAGCACACTGAAAGCACTTGAAGGTAAGTGCTACTGCAGATGGGTGGCTGCTGGCACAGTTCCCAACACTCCCAGGACATGGAAGGAGCCTGGAAACTTTTCAGTGTGTGACTGCAGATTTGCTGGTATGTTTGAGGACAGATCCAGAGGCCGTTTTATTTCAGTGGGATTTGGATCAGGCCCTTAACGGACTAGGGATGGATGAAAGAATGCAAGAAAAGACTTGACTAATTTCCCTGACAGTATAATACGAAACCTTAGTTACAACTTCAAATGTTGAGGGTTGGCATATGTGCGCAGGGATAAGATGCGCAGTGTGATGTATTCCCAGAGGTGAGGTGTGCAGTGCAACAGGTGCCCAGACGTGAGGCGTGCAATTTGACAAGTGCCCAGAGGTGAGGCATACAGTGCGATGCGTGCACAGGGCGGAGGTGTGCAGTGTGACGTAGGCACAGAGGGGAAGTGTGCAATGTAATATGCGCAGAGGTGAGGCATTCATTATGTGTGCACAGAGGTGAGGCGTGCAGTGTGAAGTGTGCCCAGAGGTGATGTGCGAACAAGTGAGGTGTGCACTGTGATGTGTGTGCACCTTTGAGGTTTGTAGTGTAGTGTGTCCAGAGGTGAGGCATGCAGTGTGATAGGTGTACACAAGTGAGGTGCACAATTTGATGTACGCGCAAAGGAGAGGCATCCACTGTGACGTGCACAGAGGTGAGCCATGCAGTACGATATGTGCACAGAGGTGACATGTGCACAGTGATGTGTGCAGAGATGAGATGTGCACTGTGACGTGCACAGAGGTGAGATGTGCACTGTGACGTGTGCACAGAGGTGAAGGGTGCACTGTGATGCGTGCGCAGAGATGAGATGTGCACTGTGACATGCACAGAGGTGAAGGGTGCAGTGTGATGTGTGCGCAGAGGTGCAGTGTGCACTGTGATGTATGCGCAGAGATGAGATGTGCACTGTGATGTGCACAGAGGTGACGTGTGCAGTGTGATGTGTGCACAGAGAAGAGATGTGCACTGTGACGTACACAGAGGTGACGTATGCAGTGCGATGTGTGCGCAGAGGTGCAGTGTGCACTGTGATGTATGCGCAGAGATGAGATGTGCACTGTGATGTGCACAGAGGTGATGTGTGCAGTGTGATGTGTGCACAGAGAAGAGTTGTGCACTGTGACGTGTACAGAGGTGACGTATGCAGTGTGATGTGTCCGCAGAGGGGAGGCGTGCAGTGTACAGAGCAGTGCCATGTGTGACACGCCGGTGGGGGAAGCATGGAACTGTAATTAAGGCTGCGTGTGCCGTGTGCAGTATCTTTCCTCCTCACTTGGAGGCGGAGGGGGGTTCTTTGCGAAGAGCCGTCCCACCCGGTGCCGGATGGGCATTAATACACCATGAACCGGTGTCCCGTAACTTGGCTTTTCCTTGCTTTCGGGGCTGTGTTGGGATGGAGGCCATCACAAACCCCAGCCTTCAACTCTTCCTTAAACTATGCTTCTGGACTAGACACACCAGCCAAACCCCAGGCACATGGTAGCACAAGCACACCTGGAGCTAAGCCAGAACTCCGTGAGGTGCCAGGATGTAGTCGGCTTTTCTGGGGCCAGCGGCCAGAGGGCCAGGCGATCCTACGTGCTACGCCAGCGCCCGCTCAGTATGCCCAGCTGGCTCGGGAGCCGCTACAACGTGCATGCTTGGGGCCAGGCCGGGCCCTGCAGAGATGAGTTATAAAGTATTTGGGGGCGCAGGGGTGCAGAAGGGGTTATGTGTGAACACGGAGACACACGGAGGCACTTGCCCCTCCTAGGATTCCTCCCACAGCCCTTTTCCTTTCTGTGCAGACACCATCAGATTAGGAATTAATTATAAATGTGAATAGAAAAATCACTTTGTTTAAAAAACCCAACAGCCCAGAACTGTACATTAAAAACAAATTACGCTCAGCAGGCAGGTGAACCGGGACCCGCCAAGCAATCGGGAAGGCAGCGTGCAGACTGTAATTGAAAAAGTGAGGGACGAGGGAGCGACTTACCCATCAACAGAATAGCTCCCGCTGCATATGTGCAATAACAAAGCGAAACAATCAGCGCTGGACCCTGGAGGACAGCAGAACAGATGAGCGGCCTGGCCTCCCAGCCTGCCTTCGTTCAATGGCGCCGGCTGCTTTAGCTCATTTGAGGGAGCATATTGAAATCTCAGTTATTAGACTCGGATCCCTCTTCCAGGCAATTTTCATTTCCCCTCTTGGCCAACCTGGGAGAACCGTTCGGCACTGCCTCACTTCCCCGTCCTGCAGGGTCTTTTGGTTGCTTTGAGTCTGAGATGCTGGTTTACTCTGGGCAGCAGGAACAACTGGAATTCCTTGAGCACCATCCTAGGAAATGCTCTTGTCCGGGACGGACCTAGAATTGAAATCTGTGTGCTTGGGAATCACTCAAAGGCTTCTCCCCAGCGGGGACCCGAGCAGAACCATGCTGCTGTCTAGAGACCACTGCTGAAGCAGGCCAGGAGACCCCACTCTGTGTTCTGGGGCAGGACTTCAGATTAACCCAGGAACAGACTATCCCAGAGGTAGCGGAGATTGATCTCACCAAAGCCCAAGTGCATGGCTCTTTTCCGCCAGGCTATGGACATCACTTGTTCGTCTGGATGCATTCAGGGTGGCCGCTGGCCCCTAGTGTTGTCATTCCAACCTTCTAAGAGCCTCCCAATTTCCTCTGACTCAACACGCATTGTCACCTATTGCTGGCAGTGTGACAACCATGCAGCTAAGCTCTGTCCTGCGGTGCGCCCTCCCCAGGCTTTCCCAGCTGGGAAGCCCTCTCTGCTTTACTCGGTCCAGGCTTTCCTTATTTTGAGAGGTCGTTAACTGCGAGAAGAGAGTTGCCAGCTCCCTGCAGGAGGACCATCTCCACCACTGGTTGCTCCTGGGAAGGCCAGTGAGACTCGGACACCCAGCTGAGGAAGCCAATCCAATTTTACTCTCTGCACACCAGTACCATGTACTTCTAACACACAGCGAAGGCCTACAACCTTGTGAGAGCCTTCTGGATCCTGGTTTGTTCGCTGCCCAACCTCCGGCCAAGGTGGGCAGAACTGGGAGGGGGGGCTAACGAGAAGGATCTACTCAATGCAAGACAGTTCCCTGCAGCTTCCACCACTTCCCTAGTAAAACTATTCCACAGCCTCATGAGCACTAGGAGTGTTTGCCCGCGATTGCTTTCTGTCCATTGTCCCAGCCAGGATCAGGGTCCCTTTGTGCACATGCACACGTGCATGCACACACACACACACACACACACACACAGAGTGAAAGTCTTGAAATGAAGACCTTAAATCTGAATAGACAAGACAGAATTAGGATCTGAGGCCCGGGGAGCTGTGATAAGTTGGCCAACACCATCTGGCATCAGGGGCAGAGCTGGGAATCAGATTCAGGAGCTCTCAGTAACTGCGGCCTTGCTCACAAAGAGATCCTCCCTCCCACACAATGCCAACTGGCCATTCTCTCTCAGTTCAAACCAACAGGCAGCAAGCGTTCCACCAAAGTCTTTGCCCCTGGCCCCGGCGACAGTGGGAAGAATCCCAGTCTCCAAAGTCTAGTGCAAATATTACTCTGAGCAAGATGGGAGAAGTGTTAAAAACAAGACAAGCTAAGTACGGCTGGCATAAACTCCATGCAGTACATTGAACTGGAATGATTCTGACAATAAAGCAACCCAATAAATATTATGAAATGAAAACAGCCCTGGGGGAGCCCTGGCTATCGATTGTTGAGAGCTGGCATTCACGCTGCAGAGGACGTGCCAAACAGATTTGCTTTGCTTTTCGTCTTTCCCTTTGAAAAGCAGGAGGAGAAGAACTCTGGAATGCAGGTTGCAAATGAAGTTCAGTGTGGAGCCCCAGCTGGGAAGGGCGTCTGCAGGAGGGAGAGGTGGAAGGAGAACGGCTGGTAGAAGAGACATACGCATGTGCATGTGTTTGTATGTGAACATGTGTATGGCATGTGTAGCCACACCCAACTCTGCTAATTCACCTCAGTCCTGTCCTTGCTATCCTAGGGCTGGGATCCTAACACACAGCTCTGCCAGCGTCCCTCAGTCCTGACCACCTGCTAGTCCAGTCCTGGGGTCACCCCCCACCAACTCTGCCAAAGCCCCTCAACCCCACCCTGCAGTCCCCCCACTCCCAACCAGGAAGCAGAAATTCAGTCATCTCAGACTGGGTGGGCCGACGGGAGTAGTGTGAGACCCACAATGCACAGTCAACCTGAGGAACTCCTTGCCAGAGGATGTTGTGAAGGCCAAGACTATAACAGGGTTCAAAAAAGAACTAGGTGTGTTCCTGGAGGATAGGTCCATCAATGACTATTAGCCAGGATGGGCAGGGATGCAAAACCGTGCTCTGAAATGTCCCTAACCTCTGTTTGCCAGAAGCTGGGAATGGGAGACGGGATGGATCACTTGATAATTGCCCTGTTCTGTTTAGACCTCTGGGGCACCTGGCACTGGCCCCTGTTGGAAGACAGGACACTGAGCTAGATGGATCCTTGGTCTGACCCAGTCTGGCTGTTCTTATGTTCCAGCAAACTCATTGCTACTTGAGTTCTCTGGTAGGGCTGCAGAAAGGAAGGCTCCCGCACTAACCTAACAAGCCACCCAGTCCTCCATCCCCAGTGATAAAGACTCCTCCAGACAGCTCTCAGGTATGAACTGTGCGCCACCACCACACGCTTTCAACGCAGGCCCTGCCAGCAAGGTAGGGGTGACGTGTGGTGGTGTGAGAAGCGCTGTTCTTCAGGTCAGATGTTCAACCTAGGCGTGATCTGTCTGTCACCATAGTACGGGGAGGGCAAACTACGCCGTGCTGGCCAGATCCGGCCTGTCAGGACTTTCAATCCGGCCCGCGGGATTGCTAGCCCCATGGCACAGCGGGGCTAAGGCAGGTTCCCTGCCTGCCCTGGCCCTGCACCGCTCCCGGAAGTGGCCGGCACCACATCCCTGTGGCCCCTGCGGGAGGAGGGGCAGAGGGCTCCATGCGCTGCTCTCACCAGCAGGCACTGCCCCCCGCAGTTCCGATTGGCCAGGAACAGGGAATTGCGGCCAATGGGAGCTTCAGGGGTGGTACCCGCAGGCGAGGGCAGCATGCGGCAGAGCTGCCTCCCCCCGGGAGCCACTGCAGGACATTCTGGCCACTTCCCGGATCGACGCAGGGCCAGGGCAGGCAGGGAGCCTGCCTTAGCCCTACTGTGCACCGCTGCCACCCTGGAGCTGCCAGAGCCCACACCCCAAACCCCTCCTGCACCCCGCATCCCAACCCCCTGCCCTGATCCCCCTCCTGCACCCCGAACCCCTGCCCTGAGCCCCATGAACCACTCCCGCTTCCCAATGCCCTGCCCTGAGTCCCCTCCCACACTCCACACCCCCTTCTGCACCCCAACCCCCTGCCCTGATCCCCCTCCTGCACCCCAGCCCCATGCCCTGAGCCCCATGAACCACTCCTGCTTCCCAATGCCCTGCCCTGAGCCCCCTCCCACACTCCACACCCCCTTCTGCATCCCAGCCCCCTGCCCTGAGCCCCCTGAACCACTCCCGCTTCCCAATGCCCTGCCCTGAGCCCCCTCCCACACTCCACACCCCCTTCTGCACCTCAACACCCTGCCCAACCCCCCTCTTGCATCCTGCACCACTCCCGCACCCCAACCCCCTGCCCCAGCCCTACATTGATGGCCCTGCATACAGTTTCCTCACCCACATGTGGCCCTCAGGCCAAAAAGTTTGGCCAACCTTGCCACAGTATCTACCCTAGTACCCTCCCCGTCCCTCACGGGGCCCCAGCGTCCATGCTCCAGCCCCAGTCCAGACATCTATAATTTTACAGTCCTGCAGCCCCAGGAGCCCAAGTCCGCTGACACGGGCCAGCCATGGGTGTTTTATTGCAGTGCAGTGGGTTTAGTTGCTGCTATGTAGATTCTCCTTTTCCTTGTCTTTCTTTCCTCTTTTCTTGCCTGTCTGTCTGTGGCAGGTGCAACCTGGTGGCAAAGCCCTTGGGCAGAAGTGAGCCTGGCACTGTCTCGGCTTATCCCAATCTCTTGTGGCAATGGAAGCCTGCCCGGAGCCCTTGCCTGTTGGGCTCTAGGCGTGGTTCATGGAAAGGACAAAGAGCCCATTGGAAGAGTCGGGGAGAATCCTGAGATCCTAGACACACATGAGCCCCCAGGTTTGCCTGCGTGGTCGCTGCCTTGTGGCTGTCCGGCCCGGGGCTCGGGGAGGTGTTTGGCAAAGGGAACTTTGAGAAGTGGGGCATGCCTTGGACTTGGAGATAAGGCCATCTCACCACGTTCAGATCTGCAATCTGACCTAGGTGTGAGTCAGACCAGTGGCTGGGACGGTTCTTCTCCAGCCTTCTCTCTCCCCAGCCCCTCCTCCACATTGTGCATTCTGCACCAGCCACCCAGTGCTTCCCACACTCGGTCTTGTCCTTTTTCTGCCCTGAAAATCTCTCTCCTCTTAATGGCTTGCAGAGAAACCTGTCTCCTCCCGCCTCACTCACCCACACTGGGAAAGAAGAGCTTAAAGAGCCTCTTATCCGAGCCATTTCATCTCTCCCTAAATTGATTTCTCCGCTGCAGCGAGCTGATGGAGACGCCAGCTCTGCATGGGCCAAGGCAGAAAGCTAGTGATTGCGCAGGGGGAGGACTGTGTGGAAACAGGGTCAGGGCTACCTGGTAGCAGCCGCTGTTCCACCTTACTGGATGCTACTGCACCAGGCCTGGCTGGAAAGGCAGATACGGACAGTCGATGCCTTTTCAGTTTATCCTTGAAAACGCACCTGCCTGCCACAGTCTGTCTTCACTGCAGAGTTAATTCAGGCTCTGGCCCAGGTGCACATCTTAATTCACCTCCCATCCACACATCAAATCCTCTCACTGGTGCTTTCAACCTGGCTGGGCTGGGGTTCAAGGCTGCTACCCGGCTGCTGTTTGCACCCCAACTGGTAACATGGCCTCTTTGAAGGAAGGATGCTGGGCTCTCAAGTGCTCAGTCGTCCTCTAATAGCAGTGCCCCCAGGTGCCCCGAAGCATGAATTCTCCTAGGACCCCTTGGGAAAGAATCTCAGAGCAGCTCAGCTCACCCAGTGCCAAGGACCAGAGGATGGGCCCCCAGGCGTCTGAGCGACACACAGGAGGAAGCGCAGCACCAGCAGGATCCCAGCTCTTCCCACCCAGGCTAGGTTAACTCAGGGGCTCGGTCCAGACTTCCAGTCCCCCAGATTAACTCTGCAGCGACCCACACATGCATGCGGAAGTGAATGCAACCACACTCGCACAGAATCACTCCTGCTGCAGGACCTAGGCTGCAGGCCCCCGCAGTGGAAAATGCGCCTGGAATGAGGGTCTTAGGGGTGCCTTGCCCTGCTGTGTTGGGGTGCCAAAATGTGTGTGGTGACAGACAGGGCGAGGGCATGTGTGAC
Source organism: Chelonoidis abingdonii (assembly GCF_003597395.2). NCBI lineage: Eukaryota > Metazoa > Chordata > Testudines > Testudinidae > Chelonoidis > Chelonoidis abingdonii. The sequence goes on from NC_133774.1 coordinate 3,890,895, forward strand.
ATATGCTGGTCCAGTACTTCTCCCAGGAATGCTCTGCCCAAGGCTCAGGAGGGGTCTCTAAAGCTGTTCTCCCCTGATGGCAGGGGGAGCAAATCTCACCCCCCATTGGGAAAATCTCCCCTTGGATGCAGCAGCTACCCTCACTGGCACAGGGCAGCACGAGCCCAAGCACTGATGATGGTGCATCAAGCCCTCGGTATATTGTCTGCAGCTACTGACAAGCCCCAGTGCACAAACTCCAGGAGGTTCACCTGAAAATGGGCTCCCCTCACCCCTCTTCACCTGTCTGCCTCCCTGCTTCATCCTAAGTGCCTGTAACTCCTAGCAAAGCAAAAGGATTGGCGGGGGGGGGGGGGCGGGCTGGGAGGGGGCAGAGCCTGGAGAACAGGGGCACTGGGGGACCAGCGATGCCCCCTGCAGGGGATGTTGGGAGTCCCAGTTACAGGTATAGTTGAGGGCTGGCAGGTTCTATAGGAAGAACCCTCTCCACCTGTATGGTTTTACAAACCCAGGAAGGGAGCGCTCGGTGATGCCTGACCCCTTCAGTATGTGCAGAGCTCACCTAGCTGCCAGGGCAGAAAGATAGCTGTGAGTGGGCACAGCACTGCTTGCCAATGAGCCCCCCAGGCCTCCTACTTTGCATCCCACGTGCCATCTTCGGCAGGATGCCAGCAAGGAGGCAAAAGAGGGGTCCCCCAGCTCAAAGCAACACATAAGAATGGGTGGATTTGATAGCAGCCTTCAGCTACATGAAGGGGGTTTCCAAAGAGGAGCTTGGCTGTTCTCGGTGGTGGCAGATGACAGAACAAGGAGTAATGGTCTCAAGTTGCAGTGGGGGAGGTTTAGGTTGGATATTAGGAAACCCTATTTCACTAGGAGGGTGGTGAAGCACTGGAATGGGTTCCATAGGGAGGTGGTAGAATCTCCTTCCTTAGAGGTTTTTAAGGTCAGGCTTGATAAAGCCCTGGCTGGGACGATTTACTTGGGGACTGGTCTTGCTCTGAGCAGGGGGCTGGACTAGATACCTCCTGAGGTTCCTTCCTACCCTGATGTTCTATGATTCTCTGAAGGAGAGCTGCTAGATCCGATGGGGATAAGCCATGAAGGGCTTTGAACGAGAAGACATGTAGCTTACGTGGTTTAAGCAATGGAGAAAAGGGACCCAGCGAAGGAATGGGGTGATATGGTCAACGTGACAGGCTATGAATATGATCTTTTCAGCAGCATTTAACTAGAAGCTTATAACCAGTTTCTCCAACCCCAGCTAACGCTCCTATGCAGCACCTGAACTGGGTTGTGTGTGTGTCTATACCTATACTGCCTCAAACCACATTACAATCCTGCAGGGATCATGCTAAGCACTGGCTGTGGAGTTTAGTTCATAGTAGGCCTGTGGAAACTCAGTGGAGAGGAAGATTTCTCAAGCAATTTTTCAGGGCTCACAAACCTTTCCTCCTTCTGTAATACAAACCCAGGGGTTCAACCTCCCTTGGGTGATTTAAAATGACACTTTTTTTGGTTAATGTGAAGCTTGCATTGTACAGTATAACATGGAGAGAACTGCCCTGAAAACTGGATTTGGACCAGTGGCTGGTCTATATCGATTTTTCCATTAGATTTTTTTTAAAATCATCTTTGGAGTCACTTCTCAGCAAAGTCTGAACTTGATAACATGGTGCTTCAAACTTGGAGATGCTCTGGTCAGGTTGAACTTTCAAATGCTTGATGTTCAAAAAAGTCTGAAATTAAGCACCGCGCCCTATTCTGATATTCTATAGGCTGCCCCACTGTGCCTCAGTGGGTCACAGCTGAGAATACCCAATTCAGGACAAACCGCTGAGAAATAAGGCAGGCTCATTCCAAACCAGTGGTGGTTCTTCCATTAGCTAGACCAAGCCAGTAACAAAAGTAAACTTCTGTCTCCCCACACGGGTTAACAAGAAGTCTGAGACGCAGTCTCCAGCCCTTGTCTTAGCACCCAGCCTCTGGGCTCTGTGACAAGTGGTTACTGAAAACCAACTTCATCACAAGTAGGGTCCTCTAATCCCAAGAGATCAGCCACACCACCAGGTCAGTATGTACCTCAGATCTTACCCAATGATCACGCTGTTGTCAGTCCTTTAGTAACTAAAATCTAAAGGTTTAGTAATAAAAGAAAAGAGAGTTACAAATGGTTAATGGATCATATACATACAATAATGGCACTGTTCTTACCGCAGGTTTGTAGCAGTGCTGTTGTAGACTGCTGGCTTGGAAAGTCTCTAGTAACTTCTAAAAAATTGGACTATGGACTGAAGCCCTGCCAATGTGCTCCTTTTAGTTGTAAATCCACAGTCCAGACAATCAGAGCAGGAAGAGGCAAAATGGAGATAGCTCAGGAGTCTTTTAGACCCTTTGCCATCTGCCTGGAGATTTACAGGGTTTTACAGAAATTTTCACCATGACCTGTTTCAAAAGCTCAGCTTGTGGAAAGTTACTGGCACAAGATGGAATCCAGGATCACATGTCCGGCTGAGTCCCAGGGGCAGCCACTGGCCATATCCATACTAAGGCCTCTACAGCAAGATTTATGGGGTGTGATGAGGTTTTTTTATGGTCCATTGTGAGAGTGACATCTTTAATGGGCTGTCAACACCTAGCTGCCTGGATTCACTGTGGATTTTGCCCAAGAATACAGCACATAGATAAGATATCAGTGCATGGCCAATAGTCATAACTTCAAATACCCAAATGACACATGCATATAAACAGGATAATCACATTTAGCAAATCAGAACATTTCCATTGACGACTTACATGATATACTTTATACAAGATTGGTTGCAATTGTCCAAGCGTGGCAATATCCTTGATATAAATGGTCATATTTCAATCATACAGCATCGCAGGCTGTTATCTGGCTCTAGTCTAGATGATCTAATGGTATGAATTCTACATGACAGAGTGGCTAGATCCACAGTATTTGTAGCAAATAAATCCCCATCCACATAAAACTGGGGAAAACCCAGAGAGTGTTGGCAAAGGCCTGTGATCATTTGAAATCCTAAGACTAGTCTGCAAGTCTTTTTCACATCAGCCCACTGTGGGAATCCCTCACTCTGGTCTTGGTCTCTGGCTCCAACTCTTGCCAATTTTGCAGAACTTTATCTGTTCTAGACTATATGCAGAAACCAGTCACCCCTAAATGTGTCATTACCACTATGGCATGACTGGCTTATTTACCTCCCCAAAACATCCTCCACTAAGATAAAAAGAAATGCATTTCAAAGGAATTGTAACATAAAATCAGATGTCCCACGACGTATTTTCTCATCAATTGCACAAAAACGAAGTACAGCTTGTAGGGAGGGATGATCATCTGTTTGAACCATAACTGCAACTTACCAAATCACAACTTCAGAGCACAGACATTTTTTGTTTGTCTCGTTTTTCCTTTCTGAACTTTCTCCTGCAAAAAGCTTGCCTGGTGAAAACAAAGAGGAAGCCTTACTTGGACAGAGAGAGGAATGAAATAATTTGATTTGCTGTGGGTATGTAGTTCACAGCTTTTATTACCAACTTCTGGGCTGTACGACAGGAATGGAGACTCTACTCTCCAGATATAATTGTGTAAGTCAGGTGTATCTCTCCTGAAATCAACAGTCACTGTGGATTTACACCAGTGTCAGGGATGGCAGCCCAGGACAAAGCTCAATGCATTTCATACATGTTCAGGCAGCATTCCCATTGGTTAAAGAAATGCCTTTCTTTAGCAATGGAGACGTATTCAGCTCTGTTTAGAGATTAGCATTTATTAATCAAGTGCAATGTATCTACATAGGCTGAGATACTCAAACGGAAACTGCTAGTACTGCGTATATGCAGATCAACCTGCAATTAAGCCCAACTGCGCAATGGGAATTTGGAAAGTGGGGCTGGAAGGGATCTCAAGAGGTCCCCTAGATCATCCCTCTCCCACGCTGAGGCAGGATGAAAATCATCCCTGACAAATGTTTGTCTAACGTGTTCCTAAAACTTCCACTGTTGGGGATTTCATTACCTCCCTATGTAACCTGATCAAGAGTGCTGAGCTATCCTCAGAGTTAGAAAGGGTTCTTTTAATCTACAATCTTAGAGTTTTATTCTGCCACCCAACACTAGAGTAGCTGAGTGCCTGCCACATAAAATCAATAGCTAAGTCCCTAGTGCACTTTATGGAGTCTCTGGTGCTTCTCCACTGATGGCAGAAAGGCCCTTTGAAAGAGGAAGGATTTGTTCCTAAAAATGGCCAGTCTCCAGATTGGTTTGATCTCTGGAAAACTGTTCCATAGCTGCATCACCTTACTGTGAATGCTCTTCCCCCAGCTCTCAAGTCCTCTGTCCAGAGCTCTGGGACCTGGATTGTCCCAGAGGAGCATAGCTGTCATGGCGTTTCATCGATCAAAATTTAGTCTTTGACGTAGCTGGGGCTTGATCCATTAACTGCTTTGAAAATTAGGACCAAGGTCTTAAACTGGCGTCGGAAGCGTCCAAGAGCCCTTGGAGGGGCTTGTGCACAGACCCGATGTGGCAACAGAGGCCTGTGCCCTGAAGGAAGTAGACAGCTGCATTCAATACCAACTTCAGATGCAGTGACTTACAGGAAAGCAGCCTGGAGGTGACAAACGCAAGGATGACTGGGGCCAGCTCCTGTTTGGGAGGAAGGGTTGAATTTTCCTAGTGAGTTCAACGTGTGAAAATGCATTTGGGGAAATGGCTGCTCCCTGATCATCCAGGCTTAGCGACGGCTCAGACAGGATCCTGAAGATTCACACCACTTTGGCGAATGGGGGCTGTGAGCCTTCAATGGAAGGGGAAGCCAGTATCTTGGCTGGCTCTTCAACGCATTTTAAACCAGCAGCCCTACATCCCAGAGCTCATTTCCTATAGGCGTTCTGACACCTTAGTACTGGTTGCATCAGCAGATCATGGGATACGCAGGTGAGTGTCATCAGCATACTGCTGCTAGCTCAGCACAGGGCCTCTCATAACGTTTCCCAGACAAGTGCATCAAAATTAGACTCACAGCTAATTCCTGAAATTTTGGCCATTTTTTCAGTTGCCAAAAACTGAATTGTTTTTAGTTTTCTACCCAAAATATTTGGAAGAAAAATGTTGGTGAAAATGAAAAAAAAAAATGTTGATTGACATTTTTAGCAGGGCAAAAAACCAAAAAAAAATCCCCACCAACTCTAGAAATGTGGGCCTGAATTCCAACTGATGACAGGTTGAGTTGCTTTTCATGCAGATGCGATGGGCCCATCTCATGAAATCCAGGTCCTCATCTAATTCCACATCCAACCTATGTACAGCTTTGGGGGAGAAGAGAAGGTGTGGGTGTTTTCATTTGAATCTGAGCCCGTCTCCAATACAAATGAAACATTTTGTGTCAATAGCTCTTCAAAATCATGCTTGTGGTGTTCCTCAAATATGCAAGTCCATTCTCCTGGGGAAAAACAATTATCGGCTTTCTCAGCTGCTGTATTTACACCAGTTTGGGAAACAAGACAGAATAAACAGGCCTGGAGTTCGTTCTGGCATTGCCAAAAGTGTGGGTGAACTCTGCCTAGTTGTGGGATTAGAACTGGCCAGAAAATGGAATTTCCCTCCCGTGAAAAATTTTGATTCTTTGGGGAAAAAAAGTTTATCACGAATTGAGACAAAGTCAAAAACTCAAAATTTTTCAGAGGAGAACACATGCAGGAAGATTCCATTTAAAGAGAATCAAGATGGAATTTTTCAGCTTGCTGCTGGTTATCCAACTCCCCTGGGAGGCAGATGTCTGGAGAATCCTGGATTCAGGGGGCTCAGGTTGGCAGGAAAGCAGGCAGGCTTTCACTCTGGCCAGTCAGCCTGCCTGACTTACATTAAAAGTTTGTATGCAGTGTTGTTGTAGCCCTGGATATTAGAGAGACAAGGTGGGGGAGGCAATATCTTTTACTGGACCAACTTCTGTTGGTGAGAGACACAAGTTTTTGAGTTTCTTCTCTGAAGAAGAGCTCTGTGTAAGATCGGAAGCTTTCCTCTCTCACCAACAGAATCTGGTCCAATAAAAGATATTGCCTCTCCCACCTTGTCTTTCTAATATCCAGGGCTACAACAACTCTGCATACAAACAAAGCTGAAGCCCCACGGCTTCACCCCCAGTAGGGAGCCTGTAACCTGAGCCCCGCCAGGCTTCAACTTTGGCCCCGAGTGGTGGGGCTCAGGTTTTGGCTCTAGCCCAGGGCCCCAGCAAGTCTAAGCTGGCCCTGGTGATCCCATTAAAATGGTATCATGAACCATTTTGGGGTCCTGACTCACAGTTTGAGAACCACTGACCTAGACAAATTCAGACTTAATTTTTTATCAGTGAGAGCAATTAAACATTAGATCAATTTACCAAGGCTCGGGTGGATTCTCCTTCACTGACAATTTTAAAATCAAGGTGGGATGTTTTCCTAAAAGATCTGCTCCAGGAATTGTTGTCGGGCAGTTCTCCAGCCTGTGTTCTACAGGAGGTCAGACTGGATGATCACAGTGGTCCCTTCTGGCCTAGGAATCCATGAATCTCCACCTCTGGGCCATGATCCCAGAGCATCTGTAGGAAATTACTCAAACGACAGTCCCACAAATTGCAACATCATGTTACAAACCAAACCCAGAGTTATTAAAAAGAAAACCAAACTGAAATAAAACAACTGACTTTGCATAACATCCCTCCTCTGAATATCCTGCAAAGCTCAGTGGAACAGGCTAGATTTTCAAAGGTATTTAGGTACCTACAGATGCAGAGAAGTACCTCGGGGGATTTTCAGAGGCACCTAAGCAGGTGATTTCAATGGGAGTTAGGCACTTTTGAAAATCCCATAGGAATCTAGCTGCATCTCCAGGAACGTAAACACCTTTAAGAATCTGGCCCACGTCCCCTTTTCAAAAATGGCTTAAGTGCCCCCGGCAGCCTAAATCTCAGACCTCTCTCAGGTTCCTTAGGGCCCACTTACCTGCTATACCTGGCTTCTTATCATCCCCTAGACAAACCTTCCTGAGGAGCGTCCCCATTCCTTCTGGCGTATCATTCTCCCCTCCCCACCTCTTTTGCGGCTACCGTGGCTGCCCGATTCTCGTATCTCCTCCCTGACTCTTGGGCAGCTGGGCCTCCCTCTCACGTGTGCTCAGCAGTAGCCCTCAGCGAGACACCTGCTGCGAAAGGCCCTCCTTGTCTGTGCTCTTTAACTAAGATCGCAGGGCTGGGCTCTCCTGTGTTATGCACGCTCCTTAGCCGTGTGCCAGGCCGACAGCCACCTTCTGCTGCAGCCAAGCTATGAGCCCAGGGACTGAGGGAAATGGGCAAATTGGGCTGCAGGCAGCGTCTCTTTGACACTGTCAGTGGAGGAGATGCTTCGGTGCATCAGGGAATCCTGGCAGGAGTTAGCCAGTTGCAGCAGGAAACCGTATTTATGTGGCAGAGGAATTTCACAAGCAATCACGATCGGTTCATTGTCCTTAACCCGGCCCCTAAGCAGCCATGCCTACCCCTCCCGGTTATAAAATAAACTGCCCTTCTCTGGTAGCTAAAGTCTGTATAAACGGGCAGAAGAGGCAGGAGTTTCATTATCCATTGCTTTAGGAAAGCGACGGCTGTCTTTTCGGCACTTATTGCGCTCTATGTGCAATGTACTTTGCCTATTTGTTCCTGGGTGACATTACTGTTTGTGAGCGCATTAGTGTGTGTGTGTCAGAGGGCTAGGCAGGCTTCAGATGTTTCCCAGCATAACCGTGTATCCTGCGGGTTAAGTTCTCCTTTCGGTGACAAAACTGGAGTAGCTCTGTTGAAATCACTCTGGTTTACACAACTGTAAATGAGATCAGAACCTGGCCCTGCAGGGATATCTGATGACATCTCCCGAAGGCAAGGGAATCCGGGGATGGCAGCATGCAGACTAAAAATGAAAGAAGGCAGAGGAATATTTTCAAACTATTGCAATGAGCTGATAATGGCACCGCTGCCCTCTCCAGGGAAGAACAGGAATTGCTCAGCTCTGTGCCACTGGCCCTGCACAGCCACCCTTCAACAGCGATTCTCCTGGAGCTGAAGGGGTGGAAGATGCAGGGTCTAGCTCGCTATTGCTGTGAACAGACAAGTGGGATAGATGAGCGTCACGTCATAAGAGGTGCTCAGATGTGGGCAGGTTAGAACCTGAACGGAATAGAACGAGGAAGCCAGGGGTGGCTCCAGTTTTGCTACAGTATCAGCAGTAACCCCATGAGGTAGAAGGGAAGAGGAGGGATACCAGTGTAGATGGGCCCTTGGTTCTGCCCTGCGGTGGGAGGGAGGACCCTTGCCCATTCTTAGTCCAATCAACGGTATTCTTTGCTCCCCTGCGCCCTGCTTCTGCACTCGGCCTGCCTTGTAGCATTGCCTGAGTTCCCATGTGCTTTGGTTCTCCCACTGAGCACGGGTTAGGGAGCAGGTCCGGTGAAACTCAGCCATAATTCATAGAAGACCTGCCCTCAAGTTGCAGATGAAGGGCGGAGCCATTCAACTCCACGTTGTTCAAAAGACAGTGAACATCTCTCCCTAGCAGCTGATGGAAGGCAAGAGCATTCATAGGCTTGGAGCTCTGGAAGCCTCCTGAGTTTCCTCCATCTCTCCAGCATGCTCCAGAGCCTGCATCTGGGGTACCACACTCATGTGTGGGCACCTAAGTACCAGAAAGATATTGAGCACTTGGAAGGAGTTCAGAGAACAGCAGCAGACAGTGATTAAGGGGCTGAGGAGATGGATTGAGAGGGGAGAGTAAATCAGCTAAATTGTTTGGCAAAGCTATAACTTCAGTTGGGGGGGCAAGGTCGTAAATAATGGCCTGCTAGTTCCTGGAGGATGTAAGCACGGGGGCAGAGTAGCTCAGCTGAGCAGTGGAACTGGAAGCAATGGGAAAAAATTCAGCAAAGGAAAAGGTTGGCTGAATACCGGGGAAAAGTTCCTGGCAATGAGATGGAATTGCCGCTCAGGGAAGCTGTGGGAACCTCATCTCCTGGGACATTTTAAACCAGACTGGACCGAACCCTGGCGAATAGACTACAGAGAACTGTCCTGCCCTGGAGAAGAGAGAGGGACTAAACTGCACTTACGTAGAGCCAAGCCGGTCCCTGCTGCTCAGAGAAGCAGGAATGCACAGCAGCTGTCTCTCAGCTGCAGCCATCACGACCGCAGATAATCAGCGCCAATCACAGGTGCCCCCACATCTGGGTCTCCTGCTGTTACACGCACAACGTGTCATTTGCAGGAACGAAATCAGCCGCTGATGATTAGGTAGCTGTGAATCAACAAGCTAATCACCACCATGGAGCTCTTTGCTTCAGTCCTCCAGGAGAAGGGGGAGCGTGCATGAGCGGGTGCCCGGGTTTGAGGTGGGAGGAAGAGAGAACTGAGAATGTTTCTGCAGGCCCAGAAGATTGTTACTTGGCACAGGGATGCTGCTATAGACCTCAAACATATCCCCCCTTAGCCATCTCTTTTCCAAGCTGAAAAGTCCATCTTATTAATCTCTCCTCATACGGAAGTTGTTCCACACCCCTAATCATTTTTGTTGTCCTTTTTTGAATCTTTTCCAATTCCAGTATATCTTATTTGAGATGGGGCGACCACATCTGCATGCAGTATTCAGGATGTGGGCTTACCATGGATTTATATAGAGGCAACATATTTTCTGTCCTATTATATATCCCTTTCTTAATTATCCCCAAAGGTATTAACAATACCTTTTCACACCAAGTGGAATTAGACTGTGGAACTCACTGGCACAAGAAATAATTGAGGCCAAGACTAAATGTTCAAGAGAAATGGGACATTTATATGGAAATCAAGACTATCCTGCGCTTAATAGTTAATGCTAACTGATTTTGAAAGGGATATAAAAGCTCCTGCTTCAGCGCTTTATGAATACTGAGTCCAGTTGAAGCTTAAATTGTATATCTGTCCATTTCTCTTGCTCTCCTTGAAGATACTCAGTCACATCGGGTCTGATTTTTGGAGGTGCAGAGCCTCCACAGCCACAGCTGAAGTCAGTGGTATCTGCTGGGGCTAAGCAGCACTGGACAGCTGCTCCCCTGTCACCTTTGCCCTGTTACCTGATTGACAGCATCAAGGTCTCTGTGGAAACAGCCCTCAGACTTTCTTGCTCTAAAAACCACAGGCCCCCACCCCTTGAGCTGAAGAATCAGCCTTGACTATTAGCAGTATGGGGCTTATGACACACAGGTGAGTAGTTCTGATCCACCCAGCAGAGGGCAGTGGTGTGCCTGAGCCAGTTTAATCTCATACTAAGGTTTATAGCTTTTCCCATGGGTAGGTACAAATCACAGAGACTGCTGTGTTTTTTGGGTGGCCTGATGCCTTCTGAGCTTCAGCTGGGCCAGGCAACTCCTCAGTTACCGCCACGTGCAAAGTAACCAGGTCGCGCTCTCTGGCTGCCTAAGAAGTGTCCGGGCAATGGAACGCTCTGCCACGTGTGATGGAATCCATGGAGAACCACGGCTGACACTAGGAAGCCATTGACCAGGGATGGTTTAAGGATCAACCCTAACACAGCGCAGGGGGATGGACTGGATGGTCCCACCCTAATGAGCTCCTGGACCTCATTGAGACCAGGCAAAGTCAACAGAGTTGCAGCCACTTATATCACTTCTAAATGCAGCACCAGGCCCCTGGCCCAGGTGCTAGTTAATGGATCTAGGGAAGATGATAGGCTAATGTCAAGTACAGTATTTCTTTCCCCTTCCTGCACCTCTGCTCTGGGACTGGCCAGAGTTTAGTCTTTTCAGAACCTTGATGTGTCTCTGTTTCATACTGAGTTCGATCTCTGATAGAAGGAGAGGGCCACACAATCTCCTACGTAAAGCACTGACTAAATCTCTCTTTCTGAATACACAGCGGTTTGCTTACAACCCTTGATGCTACTGCGAATACTGTTACTAACCCCTCTGCTAAAGACAGGGAGATGGGGGCTGTCTCCAAATGTTAATACTTGTTACCATCACAAGTTCACTTGCAAAATATAGTCCTGCACATGCACAAGTACATTGAGTCTACTCAGGCTCTTTTCTGGGAGGACTTACCCGGCTCAGTCTCTGCAGAATGGAGTTCAAACCCTGCAGGGCACGTCAGCATCTTACAGCTGGGGTCGTCCCAGTGTCTCCTGCAAATTCCTTTTGAGTGTCTGCAATTTGCACAGCCTGCAGCAGGTCTAGTGGGGAGCAGGAGGCTGCAATCTGAATCCAACAAACTGGCCAAGTCTCTGGATTGCAATCCGCACAGCGGAGCCATCTTGTCCTTGTGCTGCTCCACCCAGTTCTCCATTCCAGCCTGGCTCTGGTCTCGCTCCCTGTTTGTAAACTCCTCCCACTCCTCTTGCATTCCCACTGGTTCCACTCTGAGAGTGACTCTGGGTGTGTCAGGCCAGGCTGCTTGCCCACAGTGGATATCACCCAAGCTGCTTCAAGCAGCTCATGAGCACACCCAGCGTAGGCCACACCCAGTTTCTGGTTTATAAGGTTGCCAGGTGTCTGGTTTTTGTCTGGAATGCCCAGCCATAAAGGGACCCTGGTGGCTGCGGTCAGAACCACTGACCGGGTAGTTAGAAGTCCGGTCGGCAGCACAGTGGGGGCCCAGGGCTAAGGCAGGCCTACTCCCTACCCTAAATCCGCATGGCTCCTGCAAGTGCCCCAGCCCCAGGGGCCGGCTCTGCAGCTCCCATTGGCCAGGAACCACAAGCAGTGGAAGCATGCAGAGCCTCTCTAGGTTCCCATGTGTCTAGGGGCTACAGGGACCGGGCGGCCGCTTCCAGTGAGCCACAGTAAGCACTGCTGGGACCCCGCACCCGAACCCCCTTCCCACACCTCAACTCCCTGCCCTAGCTGGAGTTCCCTCCCAACCCAAACTCCCTCCAAGAGCCCACAGCCCCCAACAACCAGCCCCAGCCCCCTCCTGCACCCCAACCCAGAGCCCTTATCCTGCCCTCGCACCTCAACCCCCACCCCAGCCCAGAGCCCTCTCCCACACCCCCAACTCTTCATTCCTGGCCCCATCCCGAGCCCGAACCCCCAGCTGGAGCCCGCCCTCACCTCCCCCACCCCAACCCAACCCACACTCCCTTCCCCAGCCCGGTGAAAGTGAGTGAGGGTGGAGGAGAGCAGGCGACGCAGGGAAGGGAGAAGGAGTGAGCTGGGGTGGGGCCTCAGGGAAGGGGCGGGGCCTCAGGGAAGGGGCGGGGCAGGGGTGTTCAGTTTTGTGTGATTAGAGAGTTGGCAGACCTACTGGCTTATTCTAGCCCTACCAACATACTAACCCTGCCTAGCTCTGGCAAGTCTGCAGGCAGATACCCCGAAACAAAACACCAAGAGCTATGTACCTTTCCCACTGGTCCTTCCCTTACGTACACCACTAGATACCACAGTGCAAGCATGTGGGTTACACGAGCTCATTGTAGAACAGATTCTGTGATGTGCATGGCTCTTGCTTTAGGCCCTAAATTGTGGTGTGGCATTGCTGTGGGCTGTTAAACAGCAGCATTGATCCACCCCACAGGTGGCTTCAGTTGAGTCACAGGTGAAGTGTTTGTCTTTCTAAAGCCCTTAGGAGTCTTTCCAGCTTGTTGGCCCTATGTAAGGGCAAGGCATTGTCATCTAGGGAGTTGTTATGCGCACAGGAAGGAGTGCTGGCTAGTGGTCTGGGAAAAACCACACAGCCAGGACTCCTGGGTTCCATTCCCAGCTCTACTGCTGACTCACTGTGTGGCCTTTGGCAATGCTGCTCCGTGCCTCAGTTTCCCCCTCTGAGAATCTGAGACACTGGTGTTATTTCATAGGCGGGTTGGGAGGCTGAATTAATTGATGTTTGAAATGACTGGAGTGAAGGGGCTCTGGAAATGCCAGTTGTGTTTAGCAACATCTTGGACCCCTCAGACACCAGTTTGTAACAGCCAAGGCCATCCTACTAGCTCACCAGTTCCTACTGGGGACAGGTCACTAGACTCTGCTAGTCACACTTGTAGACCCGCTGCATTCGCAGCAAGGGCTGGAAGCTGTTCCCAGCCCATGGCTGGTTGGTGATCTAGATGAAATGAGTTGCTGGGTTCTCAGTCTAGTTCCTCATAGGCAAGTGTCAGCATCTTGAAAACTGTCCCTGGTGGCATTCAGTGACCTCTGCACTGGCCATCCCAGCTGGCGAGCCAGTACAGAAACCTTCTCCTCGACACTGCCCAGAGAGCTGGTGGTGACGATGGGATCGGAGCTCAGGGGCTAGCCTGGTCAGGAAGTCCATGCCATTAAGTCCTGCTCCTGTGGATCTAGTTCTGTGCTATTCCCCATGTCTGTGCTCTCGGGGGTAGCCAGGCTACCTGGCCCCACTGTGCAGCTAAGACACATGCACAGAAGGAAAGGGGAGGGCCTCAGCGGCTGGCCCATCTCAGGGAGACAGGACAGAGACATGGGACCTGGTTTTCCCCTGCTGTGGGCCTTCGGAAAATACTTACACTGGTGCCAAATGGCAGCGATGAATTGGGTTCATGGGGTCTCAGGTTCTGCTAAACCTCCTTTGGGATCCAAAGTTTGCTGACCTCTGAATAGACCTGAATCTGAGCGGCACGTGCCTGGGAGTTGAAAGACATTGGCTCAATCCCCAGCTCTGTCAACAGCCCTGGGCAAACCACTTACCTCCAGATCCCCAAAGCTAGGCACCTAAATACCTTTGAGTCACTCTGTGCCTCAGTTTCCCCATCTGTACCATGAAGATAATAGCTCTTGTTCTGCCTCACAGGGGTATTGAGAGGATCAATGCATTAGAGGTCATCAGGTGCTCAGATACTACGGTAATGGAGTCCTTACCTAGCCCTGCTCTACACTGGGAGGAGAGGGGTGTTGATGTAAGATACGCAACTTCAGCTATGGGAACAGCGTAGCTGAAGTTGACGTATCTTATTTCGACTTACCTCCCGTCCTCACGGTACGGGATCAATAGCTGCGGCTCCCCCATCGACTTCACTTCCTCCGCTCGTCCTGGTGGAGTTCCGGAGTCGACGGGAGTGTGTTTGGGGATTGATATATCGCATCTAGATGAGACACGATATATTGATCCCCAATAGATCAATCGGAACCCGCCGATCTGGCGGGTAATGTGGATGCACCCTTAGAGAGACCCCTGGGTTAGGAAGAAAGGAGCCACCTTAAAGTGTGATTGGAACAACTGAGTGTCATGTATTGGCAGAATAGGGTCTATGACACACAGTCAATAGACTGCATTGGTTGCTTGCTTTGTATTCTCTCCCCTCTGCAGGTTTCAGCTGCCTTAGCTTCCTCCACCCCTAATTATGTCTCAGCTCCAGCAATCAGCCTTTTGTCAGAGTTTGCTATTCTCTACACATCTTCCATAGCCAGTTCCTTCTTCCCCATGGGCCCTGAGCCTCCCATCTGCCTAGAAACAAAGAATTAATTGCAGAAGCAGATCAAAAAGCCCTGGCCATGCCCTTGGCTCCCTCTGCCCTGCCCCGTTACGCTGCCCTTAACCTGGGTTTCAGACGCGGCGAGTCTTAGGCCACTTTAAAACCTCAGCTAAAGATGTTAATTACTGACAGGTTTTCTAGCTCCAGCTTTTACTTTGTGCTATTTCAGTTGTGTAATTACCGCCCTGGGTCAGGGAAGCAGGCCAGCTCTAGGACACTAGAAGCCAATCAAATCACAGACGGATCAATAATAGATTCTTCTCCTGGCCTCCGAACAGGCTTAGCCAAGGAAGCACTCAGGTGCCCGGCACATGACAAGGCTCAGACGCAAGCGTCTGAAGTGCGCGGTGCTAGGATGAGACACTTTCTCTTTCATGGGCCATGCTGTCCTGCCGTCGCTTCTTTCTGAAAGGGGTTTGGAAAGAAGGCCAGAGCTGGAGCATTCCATGGCAGTTAACAGCTTGGTTTTAGAGAGGGGTTTTGCTATCAGACATGAAACAAGACATGAAACATCCCCATGTAGCGTTAGAATTTTTCTGCTTTTGCCTTGTCATGGGCATATCAACCAGGGCCCCATGGAGCTAGTTTTGGATAAGCCCTGTTGCTATGGTTGGCCCTCCATAACCTCTCTCTCACACACACACACTGTGACAATACACACTGCCCCATGCCACGCAAAAACAGTCTGGCACTCATAGACACACGCACCATCACACAGATGCCTCCTGTGATTGTATATTGTTCACACAGCCACACAGACCATCTCAAAACACACAGTCTTACATAAATGGGAATCTGGAGCAGGAGTGGAGAGGTTATTTTACCCCTGTATCTGGCACTGGGGTGGCCGCTGCTGGGATCCTGGGTCTGGTTCTGTCCCAGATTCCAGGAGGCTGTTGAGAAATTGGAGAAGGTTGAGAGAAGCGCCATGAGAATGATGAAAGGATTAGAGAAAACATGGCCTGCAGTGATAGACTCAAGGAGCTCAGTCTGAAGGGGTGACTTGATTGCAGTGTATAAGTATTTGTGTGGGGAACATGGGCTCTTCTGTCCAGCAGAGGAAGGTCTAAGACAAGCCAATGGCTGGAAGCTGAAGCTAGACAAATTCAGAACAGAAATAAGGTACATTTTTATGTGAGAGTAATTAGCCACTGGGACCATTTACCAAGGTTTGTGGTGGATTCTCCATCACTGGCCATTTTAAAATGAAGGTTGGATGTTTTTCTAAACAGTCTGCTCCAGGCATCATTTGGGGGCGCTCTACGGGAGGGCAGATGAGATGATCACAGTGGTCCTTCTGGCTCTGGAATCTGTGAATCTCTCACAGCCGCATGGCTTTAAACAAACATGCTCTCACAACCCTGCGAACAGCAATACACAAACGCACACGGTTTTACACACACCACTGTACATACACTATCCCACACATACACACAGTCTCGCATCCAGCTGCTGTTAGACACACACAGTCACATGCATCCAACCAATCCGTCTTTCCCTCTTAAACACACAGACACATGTGCACAGATACACACGCATACTCACACAAATACTGTCTCTCATGCGTTGTCTTACATTCCGCCAGAGCCCCTCTCTCTCTCACACACACACAATTACACAAACCATGGTACACAAATTATCTTGCACCCACAATTATTCTTCAGCTGCTTGGCTCGTCAGTTTCCCTGTTTGATGAGCCCAGCTCCAAAGGCGCAGTGTATCTGATGCGTGGAAACACTGCTCTGATGGTTATTAGCAAAGAGAGAAAAGATCAATCAGCGGCGCAGCCGGCATTTCCTGTGCAAACAGAAGGCCAAAGGAGCCTGGAGCATGTAGGCACCATACAAAGACTCAGCTTCATGCAGCCTGCGGTGCCGGTTTCATGCTTGAAATAAGAATTGCCTCAATACAAAGCCTGAATGTGTCTCGGATGGTGCATGCATGTAGCTTTCCAGGGCTTGGCTGGGAATAAATCGAAATAATGCCATTGGCTCCAGTAGGGTGACTCGGGATTTATGCTGGTGGAACTGAGAATAGAATCTGTCCCACTGAAGCTCCAACCATGATGGGGTCCCACTGTGCTGGGTGCACAAAAGATCATCCCTGCCCTGAGGAGCTTATTTGCTATATTCGGGGCCCATACTGTGCCCAGCTCCCATGGCTGTTGGAGGATTATACACGGAGAGACGAGTTTCTTGGCTCCCCCATGTTTTAGTCTGAGGGAAAGAGGCCAAATTTGCTGCTCAGCCGTATTGGATTGAACCTGGCATGGTGCAGGGGGGAGCTGGGCAATCCTGACCTGCAGCAGCACCTTTCTAATTTCAGACTTTGGCACTGCACACTGTCCTGCACCCCCACCCCAATTCCTATTCCAGCCCCGAGTTCCGCCCCCCCAGCCCTGCCAATGCCTCTCCAGCCTGCCCCGTAGCCACCAGTGCTGGGCACCCACTACAGTTCTGCCAGTGCCATAGCGTTTACGGCCAGAAGGCACCATTAGATCATCTAGTCTGACCTCGTGGATAGCACAGCCACCGCCACGCCAAGCCCAACAACCAGATTGCCCCTCAGTTCCAAGCCCTGGCATCATGCTTTCCCAGTCCTGGGGGCCCCACCCTGCCCCAGCTTTCCTGATGCCTCTCAGTTCCAACCTGCAGCCTCCCTCCTGTTCCAATCTGGGCTCCTTCTATGCAGAGACTAGGGTGACCAGGCAGCAAATGTGAAAAATCGGGACAGGGGATGGGGGGTAATAGGAGCCTATATAAGAAAAAGCTCCCCAAATCAGGACTGTCCCTATAAAATCGGGAAATCTGGTCACCCTAGCAGAGACTACCAGATTTTTAACTATTTGGTGCTGCTGAGAAGAGTGGCTTTGCATGGCAGGAGCAGAGTAACTGGTGTTTTAAGAGCACTCTAACTGTAGGTGCTGTGAGAACTTTGTTCTTGTCTCTTCCAGCCAACGTTATTATTCATCCTACAGCTTCTCTGATTCTTTGAAACACTGATGCAGTTGGATCCGCAGCCAGGTTTCTAGGCAGATGGCTCTCCTGGAGCTCCTTTCGTCTATTCCACACTTCCTTCCATTTGCTGTTTGCCAGGTGGCTGTCAAACGACAACCATTTACAAGAAAGAATTGCTATAAGGAAAAATGAAAGAGGAATTTGAACATTCCTTGCCCAGGGAAACCAAGTCTTATCTTCCCAGGCAGGACTGTTCTCGACAATCCATTATTGTTACGGTGCCACCTAAAGGCCCCAAGCAATATCAGGGCTGCACAGTGCTGGGTGTTGCACAGTCACTTGGTGAGAGACAGTACCTGCCCTGGATTGCTCACCAGGCTAGACTCTTTTGAAATCCTGGCCTCAAATGTAGGGATGTTGAGCTTGTTTTGAAAACATAGTCTTCAAGAGGGGAGGGGAAACTGAGGCACAGAATAGGTAAGCAACTTGCTCAAGCCTACACCGCAGGTCTGTGATAGAGCAGGGAGCAGAAACCTAAACTCTAACTTCCTAAGCTGTTGCACTAGGCCCTGGGGCCATGCTGCGTTTGCCCAAAGCGAGCTTTAAATAACCCAAATGATGGAGCTTCCAGCTGTTAATTCAAGCTATGACTGCACTACAAGCAAGGAGCATGCTTCCCAGCTCGTGTACACATGCTCGCACTAGTGCAAGTATAAAGAGCAGCGGAGCTGCCATAGCATGGGCAGGGGCAGTGGAGCACAGGTTAGCCGTGCTGAGTACATACCCCTGGGTTTCAGGGGTGTTTGTTCTGGGCCCGGCTCAGGCATGGCACCACGCTACCGCGGCTACACCGCTATTGACGTGCTCCAGTGATCGCGAGCACGAGTACGGCAGCTGGGGAATCACACCCTTAGCTCGTAGTGTAGGCGTAGCCACCATGTAACATACTGCCTGTGTACCATGTCACCCCTAGTGGGCTGGAGTCACTGACAAATTAGGGATCTGCTACTGGGGACCAACTATTACCGGGGCTCTTGGACCACATGACTGGGAAAGGCCTAATTCCCACACCCTCTCCTGTGCAGCAAGGAGTCACGAAGGATTATTTGTACTGCAGTAGCATCAAGGAGTCATGGACCATGACCCCCATTGTGGTAGGTGCTGTAACAGCCCAGAACAAAAAGACAGTCCCCTTAGCAGAAGACCACAGACAACAGCTGGATATAGGCAGATGGGGGCACAAGGATGCCCAGTCCCAAGGATTTAGTGGCACTGCACTTTCCTGCTGGCATCGTTCACTCAGAGGTTTGGCTGCTATTCTGACAGCAGAAAACTCAGCGGTTTGCTTTTCCAAGCCTGGCCCCCAGTGATTTGCCCCAGGTCATGCAGAGATGGGGAATGCAGCCCCATCCCCTGCTGCACCCGAGTCGAGCACCTTGGCCACAAGACCTGCTGTTCTTTTGCAGCTGCCGCTGACTGGGCTGCCCTTTGGAAAACACAACCTTAAATACACAGCTCATTCCCCAAGCACAGCAGAGATTATAGGTGGTGTGTACCTTGCAAAGAGCACGCAAGATGTCTATTTTCATGGCTTCGTGCTTCTATAAAACAGGTGTTCTCTAGCGGTCACAAGAGATTTAGAGAGGCTTATATGGGTTCTTAGACACGTCACGTTGCTGGCTGGGCTCTGCTGTGGTTAAGGCTTTGTTTTCTGGAGGGGGCAGAGAAAAGACCAGAATCAGGACTCCTGGGTTCCCAGCTCTGGGGCAGGGGCGGCTGCAGGCACCAGTGTACTAAGGACGTGCCTGCGCAGTCAGTCCGCCTTCAGCGGTGCGCCTGTGGGAGGTCTGTCGGTTCCGTGGTTTTGGTGGCAGTTCGGTGGCGGGTATGCCGAAGGTGCAGGAACGGCAGACCTCCCGCAGGCATCCCACCGAATCTGCATTACCAGCGGACATCCCGCAGCCATACCGCTGAAAGCTGCCTGCCTGCCATGCTTGGAGTGGCAAAATACATAGAGCTGCCTCTTCTCTGGGGAACAGGGTGGTGTCATGATTAGGGCAGGGCACTGGTAATCAGGACACCTGGGTTTTATTCCTGACTTGGTCACTGATTAGCTGAGTGACTTCTGGCAAGTCATCTCCCATCTGTTTGACTTGGGGAATTACAACTGGTCTATGGGGCTCAATGTAGGGGGCTTGGATGAAAGATACTGTAGGAGGGTCCAGTGTGCATTACTATTTTATCTTTAAAAGAGACCAGATAAAATCAGACCCTGGCCCTGAACCAATGCATAACTTCCACAACCCAACACAGCAGATCTAATTACAGCATCAGACGTTGGTGTAAATGGGTGTGATTTCGCTGTAGTCAATGCATCTGCTAGCCTCAGTCACTGCACCGCTTTCTTTCACAGCACCAGGCGGGCTCTGTGGCTGAACTGCAGCCACCTCTGGGGCGGAGCGCAGCAGCTGTTTAGCAGCACAGCGCAATGGCCATGCCACGGGGTTGAGGAGCGGAGGAGAACAGCTTCCCCAGCTGCGAATTTAGGAAGGCAGGGTTGGCATTTCCCAAGTTGGGATCTGAAAAAGAGACGAGAGAGAGAAGGGAGGGAGGGTGGAGACCAGGAGCATGTTGAAGAAGTGGGAGAGAATGCCAAGGGATCCTTAATATATGGAAAAGGCAATTAAGAGCCAGAGAAACAAGAAAGCGAGAAACCAAAAGGTAACTGAGTAGAAAATTAAAATTACTCAGTTACAGAAAAATATATCTAATGACTTCAGCACAGGCAGGCACCTGGGGGATCTCAGACCCCGGCTGGGGCTTGCTTAAAAACAAAGGAGATAAGGACCAGGGGGATGCAGTGAGCTGCGGCCAAAATGTTCCCTGGGCTCTTTCAGGTGAACTTTGATTCTTCTCCCAGAGACAGACAGAGCTCCCAGGGCAGCAGGATTCGGGGGGGGATGGAGGGAATGAGCGTCGCCTCATCGGATTAGGGTCAGGGCTCCTAGTGCTGGCAGGGATATGGGGTGCAGGACTAAAACCCCACCCCCATCTCAATTGCAACAAGCTTCCTGGCTACAAGCGGATGCCCTTAAGGTGCATTGGCCATTGGAGGAGCAGCCCCTTGGCAAACAACAGTCACCTCCTCTGATGGGCCTTGTGTTCACGATGCACCTAGCGCGCAATGTCCTGGCTGCCAGGGCTGCATGGGGTGCGACCCGGGTGGTGGGCTGAATATACAGCAAGGGAACAGCCCGGAGAGGCAGGGATTGGGAGTGTAGGACCAACCATGGGATACAAGCCTCAGCATCCCAATGAAGGTCCCTGCATCACTAGTGGACTCCCTCCACCCACACCCCATCCCCTCTTGTGCCCCTAGAAGCTCCCTGGTTGGAAGTGGGGCAAAAGTTACCTTCTTCCTCTGGGATGGGCGGATTCCCCAGTTCTAGTCCGGGCCTGTCAAGACTGAATCTCCACTCTGTCACTCTGAGTGCAGAAGACTGGGGCCCGCAAGGATTTAAAAATGAATGCTGGCCACTCCAGGCTTGTATTAAACTCCCAGGGTTACAGCCAGAGTCGGTGCAGCCATTTAGGCAAGCTAGGTGGCGGCCTAGGGTGCCTAGTGGTTGGGGGTGCCTAAAAGCCCACTCAGGCGAGGAGATGGAGTGGAGGTGAGCTGGGGCGGGGGAGAGGGGACATGGGGAGGGCTGCCCACAGTAACATGGGGGGGTGCACAGGGGAACTGCTTTCCACCCCAGATCACCTCCACTCTGCCTCCTCTGCTGAGCACACAGCCCCCACTCTAAGACTCCTCCAATCGGCGCCGCAAGCCTGGGAGAGGAGGAGAATTAGAGCAGCGCCGGCGTGCTCAGCGGAGGACGTGGAGCCAAGGTGAGCTGGGGTGGGCTCCCAGGGAGGGGTTAGCTGCTGCGGAGTGTCTCCCCGGGTGGGGTTAGCTGCCACGGGGGGCGGAGGGTGGAGTCTCCCTGAGTGGGGTTAGATGCAGAGGGGGGTAGCTGCTGCAGGGGGGTGGGTCCCTGGGTAGGGGGCTCAGTTAGCTGCCACAGGGCGAGGGTTAGTGGGGAGGGGGGACGCAAAGTGGAAGTTTTACCTAGGGCGCAAAACTTCCTTGCACCGGCCCTGGTTACAGCTTCTCTCTGACCTTGGCTTGGTAAACGCTGCCACTACCAAAATGCAAAAAAACCCTCTTTGAACCCAGGAAGGAGCACTTGGGAATTCCTCCCTGTGGGGCACCCTCAAGCCCTTTCACCCCTCCTCTGCGGAAGAGCCAAGAAAGAAAACAAAGGAAATTAGCTGTGGCTAGCAGCTAATCAAACAACATGCACAAACCTCAGGAAACCAAAAATCCAACCATGTTCTTAAAAAATGGAAAATTTTATTAGAAACAAAAAAGAAAAAATACATCTGGAACTCCAGTTTTTGCTAGATTTTAAGAGCAATTCCAAAAATCAAGCCCCGAAATAGCTTTCTTGGGGGTTCAGCTTAAAGGTTACAAGCAAATAAAAACAGCAGAGAATCCTGTGGCACCTTATAGACTAACAGACGTTTTGGAGCGTGAGCTTTCGTGGGAGAATACCCACTTCGTCAGATGCATGCAAATAAAAGCATCTGGGGTTAGCACAGAGGAGATCCACAAGCCAAAGAAAAAAATAAAGCTGATTGTGTCTAACTAAACATTCCCTATCCAAATTATTTCTGCTAGAGATGGAAGGTGAATTTTCATACCGGGTTCAAGCCTTACACAGCATGGTTGCTCCGTCCCTGCAGCCCTGAGAACAGACACAGGGAAAGTTTTTTTCCCAATTTTAAAAAGTTCTACCTTCCCATTGGCTCTTTTGGTCAGGTGTCCATTTCCTTTTCTTTTACCTGTGGGCTTGTTAACCCTTTATGGGTAAAGCAAGCAGAGAACAGCTAACAAGAGGGATTTTACAGCTAACTGGCTGGCAGGGCCGGCTTTAGGCCAATTCCACCAATTCCCCCGAATCGGGCCCCACGCCCAGTGGCAGGGCTGCCCAGCGTGAGGGGCAAGTGGCCAAGAATCCCTTCCCTGGCTAGAGGCGCCTTTTTAATTTTTACTCACCCGGCAGCTCTCTGGGTCTTCGGTGGCATTTTGGGGGCGGGTCCTTCACTCACTCCGGGACTTCGGTTGCACTTTGGTGGCGGGTCCTTCAGTGCCGCCGAAGACCCGGAGCAGGTGAAGGACCTGCCGCCGAAGACTCAGAGCGCCGCCCGGTGAGTAAAAGCCCCGCGTGTTTTTTTACGTGTTTTTTTTTTTAAGTCATCCCTGCCGGGGCCCCGTCGAAACTGTTCGAATCGGGCCCCACGCTTCCTAAAGCTGGCCCTGCTGGCTGGCTGGGTGTCCATCAAAGGGAGCTACCCCCGCCCCTTCATGTTACTCAAATACCCCTGCATGAGACAGGCCCAGAACAGAATCAGAGGGGCATCTTGGGAGCAGACTTGCCACTGGCACCCCCGCCCGCTCGTGGCTTGGTGTGGCAGGCGTGACTCATCTAGCACATCCAGCCGTGGCCACGCCAGCCCTGCAGAACTGTGTCTCTTCCCATGATTCAGCTTACCAGCCAGGTCTTTTATAGTGATCCGCTCCCCCCCACTCCGCCTTCCGGGGGCAAAAGTCCAAACCCTAGTCCAGTGTCCTTACATCAGGTCTCCGGCCCCCAGCTCTGGGCCCTGACGCAACAATCCCCGATTTGTGAGATCAATTGTAAAAGTTCATAAGATGTTACAATGGCCTGTGGTAACAAACGCTGATGGGAAAAGGTATGAAACAGAGACAGACGAACTGAATCAGCCTGAACAGATAGACCAAGCCGAGCTGACTGAACGACTGTGCTGAAATTGTGCTTGTTAAAAACTGGTGACATGGAGCCAGACATTAATGAGCTAAAATTGAGGTATCGGCTAGTAGGCCCAATTGGTGGACAAAATCTGAGGGATGGGCCGTCACCCCACCACTCTCTTTGGGGTCCTTAAAACAAGAACTTTTGAAAGAACAAAAGGAAGAACAGAACAGATGGGGGCAACAAGAGCTTCGCCATGGTGGCTGCCAGCCCCCCATTTCCTGGGATCTTGGGCCTTGGTCATTCTGATCCGGAGAGGTGTCCTGACCAGGACGGACCAGAGTTGGGGACTCAGACGACATCGCCACCCCTACAGCTTCAGTGGATCCCAAACACCCCCTGGGAGGTCATTTTATTACCATCTAAGAGAATGTCAAAGAAGGGGGCTTTCTGAGATTGGCCTTTAACAACAGTAGCAGCAACGTCTCCAGCCCATCACTCACTGCTACCTTCTCTCTTCCCCAGGGCAGTTACTTATTACCATCTTTGATACCCTCAGAGACTGTCAAACAACAGGGGATTTCCCTTCTCATGTCTTCTTCTGGAACAAAGAAAGCCTGACTTAATGCTTTATGTTTCAGATGCTTTGTATGTTTTTCCTTCTCTTCTGTGTCTCGAAGAAAAGGCTCAGAGGATGCTTGCCAGGGTGCTAAGCCTGCGGAGGTCTCTGTATACCAAGCCCTGGCCCTTTTCAAACACTGGTTAATGTTGAAATAAGTTCCTGTCTGCATCCTGTATCACTTGCCATACCGGTATTGCCCTGGCCTCTTCCTTTGTCATTCAGTGTTGAACCCATTCTACAACAATATGCATTACCTCACCTTTTGGGGGGAAGCCAGACCTTTTGGCACCTGCTCCCCTATTTGGTGTAAACATTACTTGTGCCAATCAGAGGCGAACACACACAGGTTTTGGGCCCCGTCCCCTATGACACTTTTGTGATGTCATAGTGAGTACTTTAGGGGTTGCCCTGCCATGTGCAGGCAGAGAGAGGAAGAAAACGTGTCCCGTGTATCCTGTGTATGCCGTGTATGCCGTAACCGAGCCTGATCACCTCGAAGCCTCTCTCTCAGCTCACGTGTTTCAAATAGAGCTTCTACGTTTGCCGGTCGTGATGTGTTGGTTTGTATTTGTAAGTATCAGTTATTACTAAATGCTGCATTTTGTTTGTAAATATTGTTAGTAGATATTTTAGGCATTGTGTGTTTTAGGTTTTGTTAACTCTATTAGCTAATCATAAGCTGCTCTCTTACCCCTTGTAACTATCCCCAATAAAATTTTAAATTGATTGATTTTAGTTGTGTGTGTGTCTGTATGCAGTCTGCCTCGTGACCCATACTCTCCTTGCATCTCTTACCTATATAGTCTGTTGCCACGTGCAGCCTGGTAAATAACAGGCCTGCATCTTCTTTTGCCCCTGCAAATACGTGGCAATCTACAGTTAACTGGACAATGACTGGGTTATGTTAGCACCTTGAGCCCATCTATTCCATCTCAATTACCATAATGGCTCCACGGTCCTTACACCTTCCCATCTCAGGGCTTTCCGAAGTCCTTATCTCCTACAACCCAGGGCTCTCACCCCCTTCCTCGGGGGCTGGTAGGGTGGCCCAGGCCCTCCCATCCCTCTGCTCTGCAGCCCAGGGACTCTCCAGTGATTAGACAAGGTCTAAGCAGACACTGCCTGCTTCCTTCCTGGCTTCTTCCCACCTCGGCCCCTCAGCAGGCCTCTGGCACAGCACCTCCCTGGCTCCCCTGCATGCCTCTCAGGCGCCATGTCTCCATCTTCTTAGGTTGCATGGGCTGTCACCCTTCCTTCAGGGCTAGGGCTTCCCTGACCAAAAATAGAAATTTACACCACCTTCTGCCCTCCTCAGACCTGGCCCTTCATCCTCTCCATTACCCCTGCATTGTGCCTCCCTTGGTCACCGCCCTGGGCAGGCTCCCTGGAAATCCAGCTCCTGGTCTGCTACCAGGGCTCCCACGCAGAGCTCGCTCCACCCCACCGGCTGCTCCCTGGCTCTCCTAGCCTTCCTCCAGAGCCTTCCCAGGAGAGAATCCCGAGGCCTGCGCCCCACCCCGGACCTCCCTCCTTCTGCCCCAAAGCCCTTCCTTTGTACTAGCTACCCAATGGGTCTCTTCTTAGATGGGGCCTGGCCCATCCTCCAGGTGCACCTGGGTGCATTGACGGAGCACCCTAGCTCCTCTAAACCCTTTCAGTACCAGTGTGAGGTTTACACCCCAGGGGGAATCCAGTGGCAGATCTAAATGTACAGGGTCATCTGTGATGACTGCATAGAGGCTGCTGGCCACAGACAGAGCTTGGGATTCTCTCTGACTCCTTGGGACTGTCTTGTGTGGCCTCACTGGGTCTCCCTGTGGTCCTGGCTGAGCCCCGCTCTCTGCCCTGAGCTGAGGAGCGCGTCTGCTTTGGTGTTCATTGCAGCAGCGGAGCACGCATGGCAAGTCACACAAGCCTCGCAGTCATCGGAGCCAGTTCTCTGCAGCATCCTGGCACTCTGGCATGCAGCGCTGGCACCAGCTAATGCCAGGTCCCTGCAGGCTTCCTGCAGCATGGGCCGAGTGCCAGAAATCAGCTCCAAACCTCCCCCCTCCCACTTCCTGCCCCACGGCTGCAGTATTCTGAGCCCATGCACCGCAGCAGCCTGTACACTCTGTCCTGGTGCCATGTCACTGTCCTCCCTCACTGGGGCCCTAGTACACGTCTCTAGGTGGCAGGGGTCAGGCAGTTTCACTCCAGGTCCATGCAGATGCTAGAAGGCTGCACACCCAGAGGCAGCCGCTCAGAGTGATGCATGTGTGCTGCATTCAGGAAGGCGGCAGCCCGAAGGCACTCGATGTGGGGTACAGCGAGGAAAGTGCAGTGCCCAATGCACATCTCCTCTGGGCTCCCGGCCAGGATTTAGAAATAACCAAAGAAAGAACAGTGCGGAGTAAATGTGGGGCTCAAAGGAAAGAATCAGACTTGGGTAGGGTACAATGGTCTAGCCATCATCTATCTATCTGTCTATCTTTCGTGATAGACCCAGGGCAGTTGGGAACAGCAGAGTAGTAGAAGGGAGATATACTGGCCACTGGATAAGCAGTTTTCTGTTCCCTGAGTGACCAGAGCAGGGGCTGCTCCAGGCTAATGAGAACATCTGACTCCAATTAACCTGCTAAGAGTCAGGTGAGGCTGTTAAGCACCTGACTCTAATTAAGGCCCCTCTGATGCTATAAAAGGGCTCACTCCAGTCAGGCCAGGGGAGAGGAAGTGTGGCTGAAGGGTGGGGTAATGAAGATGTCCCAAAAGCACTGGAAAGGGAGCCCTAAGGGCAGGGTGAAGAAGGGAGAAGCAGGAGATCTGTGGGGAAGTGGCCCAGGGAAATGTAGCTACTCTGGTAGTGAAAGGTCGGCTGCCAACTGCTGCTGACATTAGGGTCCCTGGGCTGGAACCCAGAGTATAGGGTGGGCCCGGGTTCCCCCCCCAGCCTGCCACTACAGAAACACCTCCTGGGAGGGCAAGTCAGGCCCCCTGTCAGGACAGGAGGCTAAACTGTTCTGAAATAAGCCCCCAGGGACAGCAGAGACTGTGGGAGTTCTCTCACCAACCCCCTTGCTGGCTTATAATGAAAAGGGCTCAGTAGACTGTTACCCTGGCCCTAGAGACAGAAGGGCTACAAGGAGGGTCGCAGTGAGCCCCTGACACTAGCGTAAACTGCCTGGAAGCATGGGACCCACGGGGACTAGGTCAGAGCTCTGCCACAGTATGTATCTATCTATCCCCACACACTCACTCTATCTATCCAATCAGAGAGGTTATTTGACACTGGTGCAAACGCTGCTGGAATCCTGCATCCAGTTCTGGTGTTCACAGTTCAAGAAGGATGTTGAGAAATTGCAGAGGGCTCAGAGAAGAGCCACAAGAATGATCGGGAAACCTGCCTTACAGTGAGAGAGTTATGGAGCTAGATCTGTTTAGCTTCACAAAGAGAAGGTTACAGGGTGACTTGATTTCAGTCTATGATAGTTTCATGAGGAACAAATATGGAATAATGGGCTCTTCAGTCAAGCAGAGGAAGGTCAACACAATTCAGTGGCCGGAAGTTGCAGCTGGATAAATTGAGTCTGGAAATAAGATGTACGTTTAACAGTGAGAGGAATTAACCACTGGGACAACTTACCAAGGGCCACAGTGAATTCTCCATCACTGACCATTGGATGTTTTTGTGAAAGATCTGCTCTAGGAATTATTTTAGGGCAGGTCTCAGCCCTTTGTTATGCCAGTCAGACCCTATGATTGCAATCATCCCTTCTGGCCTTGGAATAGATCTGTCACCCTGTGCCCATCACCATGGTATCTGAGCATGGTCATTGGGCTGAATCTGCCCTACGTCTGTCTCAGGCTTTACACCAAGCTCAGTGCCTGATGGGATGGAGTTCAGGCTGTGTGGTGGGGATGGCCCATGCACTGCTGATGTGAGCAGTGGCGCTCACTGTTAAGTCCCTGACTATTGATTCTCAGGGCCTTGGTTTCAGTGGCCTGGGTCATGTGCTCCGCAGAGGCTGCTGAGCTGTGACTCAGATGCTGTGCTCACAGAAGAGCGCTGGCATCTTAGGAGGGGCAGGAATAGTCTCCTTACTGCAGCAACCAACCAGATTCCTCCATGTACAGGAGGCCAGAAGAACTACATCTGAAGGGGGCAGTTGACTGGAAAAGTGCTTCAGGGGCAGGAACCAGAGCTAGGAAGTGAGAAGTGTGCAAAAGGGGGCTAATTCTGCCCTGCACAACCCCCCAGAAGCCAGTAGGAACAGCAGGCACTTAGCACCTCGGAGATCAGGCTGTTCATCTAGGTGCCTGCCTAGGGATTTAGATAAGAACATAAGAATGGCTATACTGGGTCAGACCAATGGTCCATCTAGCCCTGTATCCAGTGGCCAACGCCAAATGCTTCAGAGGGAATGAATAAAACAGGGCAGTTACTGAGTGATCCATCCCCTGTCGTCCAGTCCAAGCTTCTGGCAGTCAGACACCCAGAGCATGCGGTTGCATCCCTGACCATTTTGGCTAATAGCCACTGGTGTGTCTATTATCCATGAATGTATCTCTTTTTTGAACCCAGTTACACTTTTGGTCTTCACAACATCCACTTGCAAGGAGTTCCACAGGTTGACCATGCGTTGTGTGAAAAAATGCTTCCTTCTGTTTGTTTTTAACATGCTGCCTATTAATTTCATCGGGCGTATGGTGGCCAGATGTCCCAATTTTAGTCTTTTTCTTACATAGGCTCCTATTACCCCCCCTACCCCCTGTCCCAATTTTTCATATTTCCTGTCTGGTCACCCTAATCGAGTGACCTCTGGCTCTTGTGTTATATGAAGGAGCAAATAACACTTCCTTATGCACTTTCTCCAACCCACTCATGATTTTACAGACCTCTATCATATCCCCCCTTAGTCATCTCTTTTCTGAGCTGAAAATCCCAGTTTTTTTAAATCTCTTCTCATATGGAAGCTGTTCCATATCTCTAATCATTTTTGTTTCCCTACTTTGTACCTTTTCCAATTCTAATATCTTCTTTGAGATGGGGCAACCAGATCTGCATGCAGTATTCAAGGTGTGGGTGTACAATGGATTTAACTAGTGGCATTATGTTACTTCGTATCTTATTTTTTATCCTTTTCCTAATGGTTCCCAACATTCTGATCACTTTTTTGACTGCCGCTGCACACTGAGTGGATGTTTGCAGAGAACTCTCCACAGTGACTCCAAGATCTTTCTTGAGTGGTAGCAACTAATTTAGACCCCATTGTTTTATATGAAGAGTTGCGATTGTTTTCCAATGTGCATTACTTTGTATTTATCAACATTGAGTTTCATCTGCCATTTTGTTGCCCCATCACCCAGTTTTGTGAGGCCCCTTTGTAACTCTTCACAGTCTGCTTTGGACTTAACTATCTTGAGTAGTTTTGTAAAAGCAGCAGAGAATCCTGTGGCACCTTATAGACTAACAGACGTTTTGGAGCATGAGCTTTCGTGGGTGAATGGTTACCCAAGTCCTGAACCGAATTCGGGAGGCTGGGTTAACCGTAAAGGCTGAGAAGTGCAAGGTGGGATGGCGGAAGTATCTTACCTGGGCCATCGGGTGGGGAGCGGCTGCCTGAAGCCAGAACCCGCCAAAGGTGGAGGTGATCAGAGACTGGCCTGCTCCCAAACCAAGAAGCAGGTCCAGGCCTTTATTCGATGAGTTCATATCGGAAGGTGTCGTGGCCCCACTTTAGCACCATAGCCGGCCCCATCACTGAACTCTGGCAAAAAGGGAAAGCCAGACAAGGTGATCTGGACCAAGCCGTGCCAGGAGGTGTCCCGGGGCGTGAAGGAGGCTCTGGTCAGTGGCCCAGTTCTGTGAACCCAGATTTTGACAAACCCTTTATGGTGTTCACCGACGCTCAGACACGGGACTGGGGGCGTTGTAATGCAGGAGGTGAAAAGGGGAGAGACACCCATCGTGTACCTGAGTAAAAACTGTACCCGGGAGCAAAACTACGCGGCCATCGAGAAGAAATGCCTGGCCACTGGTGTGGGCCCTTAGAAGCTAGAGCCGTATCTCTTTGGGCGGACACTTCACGTGTACACGACCACTCTCCCCTGACTGGCTGCACCAGTGAAGGAAAGCCAACGCCAAGCTCCTGAGGAGCCTGCTCCTGCAGGACTAGACAATGGACGTGGTCCATGTGGAGGGAAGTGCCAACCTAATAGCGGACGCGTTGTTCCCGGAGAGGGGGCCTGAACTCCCGAGGTCACTGGGCAGAGGGACCCCGCTCAGTTCACTCCGAAGGGGGAGAGGTGTGATGGAGTAGGGACTGTCTGTGTGGGGAACGGGAAAGCAGGGGATGTCTGTAGGTGAGGGACAGGTGTCAGGTTGTAATGTGAGCCGGCAGGGGGGAGGGGAGCTGCTGGGCGGAGGAGAAGGAAACAAAGGGTTTTTTTGCGGCGCGAGGAGGAGAGGCAGGACAGTTTGGGTTTGGCTATGGAGGGAAATTCAGGGATCCTAGCTGGGATCCAAGCACCCTGAACCCCAAAGGACTCAGTGGAGGGGTCCGGACTGTGCCTGCAAGCTCTGCTGTAACCTGTGCCTGCTGTCCAATAAACCTTCTGTTTTACTGGCTGAATAAAAGTCACTGTGGTCCAGGAAGAGGGGTGCAGGGCCAGACTCCGTTGACACAGCAATACAATTATTAGTACTTCAGAAGCAGGAAGTCTGCCAAACCATCAGTGGGGCCACAAGGACAGTGGAGGTGCTAAGGAGCACTCAGGCAAAGAAAGACCATTGTGGAGAAGCTAATGCTAAATTCTTTGTACCAGTCTTCACAGCAGAGGCTGTGAGGAAGTTCCCACACATGAGTCTTCTTTTTAGGTGGACACATCTGAGGACTGTCCCAGCGTGGTATTGATGCAGAAAGTTTGGAACAAATTGATAAATTAAACTGTAATAAGTCTCAGGACCAGAGGTATTCCCCCAACAGTTTCTGAAGAACTCCAATCTGAATTGGCAGAACTACTAACTATGGTAGATACCTATCGCTTAAATCAGCTCCTGTATCAAATGACTGGCAGATGGTTATGTGATGCAAGTTTTTTTAAAGGCCCCAGAGGTGATTCGGCCATTACAGGCAGTAACCTAACTTCTCCCAGCTAAATTGGTTCACACTATAGTAAAGAACCAGAAATTTTCAAACATGTAGATCAACACGGTACACTGGGGAAGAGTCAACACAGCTTTTGTAAAGGGAAATCATCCCTCACCAATCTATCTAGAATTCTTTGTGAGGGTCTCAACCGGCATGTGGACAAGGGGGATCCAGTGGATATAGTGTGCTTGGACTTTCAGAAAACCTTTACAAGATCCTCAAAGGCTCTTAAGCAAAGTAACCTGTCATGGGATAAGAGAGAAGGTTCTCTCGTGGATCGATAACTGCGTTAAAAGACAGGAAACAAAGAGTAGGATAAATAGTCAGATTTTCAGAATGGAGAGAGGTAAATATGGTGTCCCCGAGGGTCTGTACTGGGACCAGCCTGTTCAATATATCATCAATGATCTTGGAAAAGGGTTAAACAATAGGTGGCAAAATTTGCAGATGATACAAAACTACAGAGTATCTGACGAGGGGTGTCCTTCTGGGGGTTCAGGGTGCTTGGATCCCAGCTAGGATCCCCTGAATTCCTCCCCATAGCCCAAACCCAAACTGTCCTGCCTCTCCTCCTCCGGCCGAAAAAAACCCTTTGTTTCCTTCTCCTCCACCCAGCAGCTCCCCCTCCCCCCTGCCGGCTCACATTACAACCTGACTACCTGTCCCTCACCTACAGACATCCCCTGCTTTCCCGTTCCCCACACACACAGCCCCTACTCCATCACATGCTGTAAATTTCTAAGTCTTTTGCTAGTTGCTCTTCAAATTCTTTTTTGGCCTCTTTGGTGTGCTTCACTCACTGTTAGGGGTGTCTCCTTATGGCCGCATCTGGGGATTAGCTCCACACAGGTCTAATGCCCGCTTCTGGTGCTTGCTGTATGCCCTGTCATATCTCTTGCTCTCTGTGACTCAGGGGTGGCCCTCTGGCCAGATCACTATCATCTTCCCCTTCCAGGGTATCAAAGTCTTTCTGTACCAATGGTCTCAGGCAGTAGCCTCAGGCCACTTCCCCAGTGGCCTGCCCACTACTCCAGGTTCCAGTCCAGGGTCCCTTTACTTGCAGCGTTGGCCTGCTTTCCCTCAGACCCTGATGTTCCTTCCCTGGGCTCCTTCCTACAGCTTCTATCTCTCCTGTTTCTGTATGTACCAGCTCTTACTCACTCCTCCCAGAGCGTGACTGCAGACTACTACCCTGCAGCCCCTTTCTGTTGGCAGCTTCCCAGCTTTATCATAGATCTGCCTGTTCCTTCTCAGTTGGGTGCCATCATCATTCAGGGCCATCTAATTCCTCAGCTGTGGCCTAGCTGGTTAATTGGCCCCCTCTCCACCTCATTAACCCCTTCCAGACTGGTGGGGGTGAACACCCCATCACAGCCTACCTAATTATATTTTTACACTTTATTTGCCAGAGTTTATGCTCCTTTCTATTTTTCTGCGTAGGATTTTACTCCCAATTTTTAAAAGAAGGGTGAGAGCCCATGCAACCTAAGAAGATGGAGACATGGTGCATGAGAGGCATGCAGGGGAGCCAGGGAGGTACTTTTTTGGCCCTCTTACTATGTTTTTTAATGTGAGGTATAGATTTTATTTGAGCCTCCATCATGATGGGTTTTTTTAAGTTTCCATGCAGCTTGCGAGCATTTCACTTGTGGAGACTGTATCTTCTAATTGCCATTTAATTAGCTTCCTCATTTTTGTGTAATTCCCTTTTTTGAAGTTAAATACTACTATGGTGGGTTTCTTTGGTATTTCCCCCCCATGAGGATGTTAAATTTAATTATATAATGGGTGCTATTATCAAGTGGTTCAGCTCTATTCACCTCTTGGACCAGATCCTGTGCCCCACTTAGGACTAAATCAAGAATTGCCTCTCCCTTGTGGGTTCCAGGACTAGCTGTTCGTAGAGGCAGTCGTTAATGGTGTCTAGAAATTTTATCTCTGCATCCTGTCCCGAGTTGACATGGACCCAGTCAGTATTTGGACAGTTGAAATCCCCTAGTCTTACTGGTTTTCTAATTTTATAGTCCTTCTAATCTCCTGGAATATTTCACAAGCAGCATCACCATCCTGATTAGGTGGTTGGTAGTGTATTCCTGCTGCTCTATCCTTATTAATCAAGCATGGAATTTCTGTCCATAGAGATTCTGTGGTACAGTTTGATTCATTTAAGATTTTTACTATCTTTGACTCTACCCTTTCTTTCACATCTAGTGCCACTCGCCCACCAGCGCAACACACTCTGGCATTCCTGTATATTGTCATGTCCCATTGATTATGATCATTCCACCAAGTTCCTGTCACACCCATTATATCCATATCCTCAGTTAATACCAGGGACTTGAGTTCAGCCATCTTAGTATTTAGACTTCTAGCGTTTGTATACAACATTTGTCACTTTTTCTCTGTCTGTCATTATGTGATGTAATTGAATGGGGTTCTTTTTCACTGAACTATTTCTCTTCAGTTCCTGCCTGTACGTCATCAACTTCTATCCTCTCCTCTCCTCTTTACTAGGATACAACAAATTCTTGTTAATAAGTCCTCCCCTAGCAATGTCTTTGTGTGAACCACGTGCTCCTCCACAAATATGAGTCTCTCCCAGCCCTTAGTTTAAAAATTCCTCTACCATCTTTTTAATTGCATGTGCCAGCAATCTGGTTCTGTTTTGGTCCATCCTTCCTCTACAGGCTTCTTCTTTCTCAAAAGGTTCCCCAGTTCCTGGTAAACCTAAACCCCTCCTCCCCACAGCATCGTCTCATCCAAGTGTAAGCAGAGTCAGGATGAGCTGTACCCTGACATCTGGTGGTGAAGTATGAGAAGTGTGGAAAGAATGTCTGGAATGCGAAATCTCAAATATTTGCATAGGCACGCCTGCCCCATCCCAGACTGCCGAGCTGTGGGTGCTTTGTGACAGAAATGACTCAACCTCAGTTGGGTGGTACTTGCTAGACAAGGGACATGGGTTCCAAAACCCTGTGAAGGGAGAGAGGTTGGGGACAGGTATTTGTGCCTGGTGGTGCAGGCTCCTTGTGGAGCTAGAAGCATCAGTTGCACCTCCTCCTCTCTCCACTGTGGAATGTCAGAGTTGATTTTTTATTCCCTTAAGACTCTAGATACAGGTTGCTGAGCTGAACTCACTTTGGGCTAATGGTGCACTAGCACTGGGCTCCCCTACTATGTGCTGAGATCACTAAGAGCTGAAATCACAAAAGAGCTGAAATTACTGAGCTGGGAGCACTGAGTACTGTGCTAACTAGTGGGGGAGCCTGAAGCTATACTGTGGAACAGAGCAGCTGGCGGAGTGGAGCAGTTTATGGGGATGGCTGGAGCGGACCACAGGACAGCTGGTGGAGTGGAGCGGCTGGCAGAGCGGAGTAGCTGTGGGGCGTGTGGAGCAGCCCACAGAGCGAGCGGAGCCGAGCAGTTTGCTGGGACAACTGGAGCAGCTCACGAGGCAGCTGGTAGAGCGGAGCAGTTTGTGAGGACGGCCGGAGGAGCAGAGTGGAGCGGCTGGTAAGGCGGAGCAGTTCGTGGAGAAGGCGGAAGCAGAACCCACGGAGAGGCAGGGCAGTTGGCCCTGGACCACGTAAGGTGCCCCTTTCACCCAGGCTGGGGGGAGGGACCTCTACAGATAGACTCTTGAATTCTGGGGTGGCATTGACCAGAGACTTTTGGGTTGTTGGACTTTGGAGTGATTGGACTTAAGACCCTAAGGGGGAAAGGACATTGCCAAATGTACTTGGGGGGGTGGTTATGGTTTGTGTTATAACTCTGTTTGTGGTGTTTCTCCAATGGGATGCCACATTGATTCCTTCCTTTATTAAAAAGATTTCGCTACACTCAGACTCCATGCTTGCGAGAGGGGAAGTATTGCCTCCTAGAGGTGCCCAGGAGGGTATGGTATGTAAGTGTCCCAGGTCACTGGGTGGGGGCTCAAGCCGGTTATGCCTTGTGTTATTGAAACGGAAACCCTGGATACTGAACCCGGCCCTTATTGCTGCCAACTCAGAGGGGCAGAAGGGTTACACAAGCATTGAGACCCTGCATATCTGCTTGTCTAACTAGCCCTGTGTGTGGAACTGGAAGCATCTGAACTTTACCCCTCAAATCGGAAATGTTGGCCCTTCCATACGGATCTTGATGGTTATTAAACATTTGCATCGTGGTAGCGTCTGAAAGCCCCAATCAGCATCTGATCCCCACTGTGTCAATGGCTGTACACAGACCCACAGAACAGTGCAACCCCTGCCCAAAGGAGAGGAGCTCTCAAGTGTGCCAGATTCCATGGGCCTTGCTGTATTTCAGCTGAATCTGTCTGCTTGTTCCCCAATTCCAGGTCCTCAGTTTGTATTTAAATACCCTCAGGGCAGAATTAAGGTACATTGAAGGAGCTGGGTAGGTATCCCAGACCCAAATAGCTGCGGGGTGGGTGGTGGGTCTATGGGTTAGGCATGAGGTACATCCCAGCTGTGTGGATTCCCAGGATTGGGGCAAAAAGCATGCATCAGTAATTATGAGGCAGCATGGGCAGTGAGCAGTGACAAGTTTGTCTGATCGCCCTGCTAGCTCTGCATTTCAGCAGGAAGAGAGATTTCTACTCTGAGGCCTGCTCAAGCCAAACCATAAAGTTTTTGCTCAGAAGAAGACCTCTATTTTGAAATGTCCCCCCGTTGGCTATGGCTGAGGCTTGGCACCTGCGTTTTAAGGTCCCAGGGGAGGGAGGATGGCCATAGTCTTTGTGCTGCAGCCCACCTGCGTGGACAGACTGCCAGGAAGCTCATTAAAAGGGCCCCATGGCAGCTTTGGAGCATTCAAAGTGATCAGACCTCAATGGGCAGGAAGAGCACGTTGAGAGTAGGCAGCTCATCCGGGAGCAGAGCTTTCCTCTCTGGCTTGTAGGGAGGCAGGGAGACAGATTCTGCATTGCAAGGTACCCTGTGTCCTCAGTCACCCCTGAGCAAAGTGGATGGGAAAAGTGGGGAGTGGAGAATCCTGACTAGGTGATGTTTCCACTCAATTTATACAGGGGTAAGTGATGGTGCAAGGCAGGGTGGATTGGACATCCATCTGTGGACTGTTGCTGGGCACGGGTGTTGCTGCATCAACTTGCCCCATCACCTGGGGTGGAGCTGCCCACAGGTCTAGCAGCACCTTCTGGGGCAAAGTTCCTATATCACACTGTCCCCTCAGTAGTGTGATGTCTCCATAGCACTCAGACA
The DNA here is from genome assembly GCF_003597395.2 of Chelonoidis abingdonii. Taxonomy (NCBI): domain Eukaryota; kingdom Metazoa; phylum Chordata; order Testudines; family Testudinidae; genus Chelonoidis; species Chelonoidis abingdonii. The sequence goes on from NC_133774.1 coordinate 3,927,140, forward strand.
CTGATGGTGATTTGCACTCAGTTCCCTGCAACCTCCTTCTCCCATGGGACCTGAAGTCCTTTACATACACTAATTCCTCATGCTCATTATCAGCATCGGGATCATTTATTTGTAATGCACTGTGCCTGACACCTTGCGGGCAAGCAGCCCAAGCCTCCTGCCATGGACTCCAGAGCAAAGAAGAGGGAAATGCACCGAAGCTAAGGGAGTCATGCTGGGGACATACCAATGACCAAGGGAATTGGGCCCAAGATGCTTTCACCAAAGAGCTTACAACACGAGAGCCCGATCCTGCAGCGGGGTCTGTACATGCATGACCCTGTTCTCATGCATCTTGCCAGCTACATGATCTCTGTTTCTCAATCACCAGTTGTTTCACTGGCATTTCTTTGGAGAGGAGGGAAGAATTGGAAATTACAGGCTTTACCGGGAGCTCCTGCCACACTCCTGGGCCTGCAGCCTGGAATCTACAGGCTAAAATGCTGATTTTCATGGCTTGCCCCTGCAGGACTTGGCCTGGAGTGCAGCAGGGAGTGTGAGGTTTCTGCACCACATCAGAGAGCAGAGGCTGATGTGGACACAAACTAGGCACTTGGGGCAGCCTCTCATCCAGCTACTGTATCTTCATTGTCTGATCTCTGTAAGCAGGGTCTGAATGAATGTTTCCCTGACAGCTAGCTGGGAGGTGGAATGACTGGGGTGTTTTTATGTAAATACCTTCACAGGACCTAACCAGATCAGCCACATCATCATCGGTTCATTCACCTGCACGTCCACCAATGTAATATACGCCTTCGTATGCCAGCAATGCCCCTCTGCTATGTACATCGGCCAAACTGGACAGTCTCTACGGAAAAGGATAAATGGACACAAATCAGATATTAGGAATGGCAATATACAAAAACCTGTAGGATTCAACGCCCTGTCCACGCTATAGCAGCCTTAAGGTGCCATCCTGCAGCGAAAAACATTCAGGACGGACTCAAAGAGACTCTGAGCTTCGTTTCATACGGCAATTGTGACAACAGCATCAGCTCAGATTGAAAAGAGACTATACGATGGCTGGCCAATTACAGAACCAGTCCTTGGTTTTCACACCTCAACTGCTAGAACAGGGTCTCATCCTCCCTGATTGAACTAACCTCATCATCTCTAGCTTGCTTGCATATATATACACCTGCCCCTGGACATTTCCACTACATGCATCTGACGAAGTGGGTATTCACCCACAAAAGCTCATGCTCCAAAACATCTGTTAGTCTATAAGGTGCCACAGGATTCTCTGCTGCTTTTATGTAAATACAGTTTGCTCCCGCTTTGCTTACATATTCAGCAGATACAGCGGTGTCAAAATGATCAACTTTGGCTGGTGTTAGGTACAAATCACCTTAGTACTGAATGTAGGGGTAGTGAAATATGGTTACCAACATTGTAATTATTGTAGGAATACAGGAAAGTGGGACTGTGCTTAACCTGTCCCAGATGAGGGGGCCACCCTCACTTGAAAGAACTTCATTAAGCCAGGGGCTCGAATGTCACAGCCCTGTGAAAGTAAGAGGGGTAGGGACAGGTATTCCTAGCCAAGAGACTGCACACTCTCATCTAGAGTTCTCTTTGGACTGGTTTAACCTCTCCCTCTCCACTGCTCAAAGAATAGAGCTAAATAGGTTTCATTAAGTGCCTCTTTGTTCTGTTAAATGCCTGATTGGAGCTGAAATCAGTTGGGATAGGACTGTGTTTCTGTCCTACTTGCTAAGAATCACTGAATCAGAGAGGTAGCCGTGTTAGTCTGGATCTGTAAAAGCAGCAGAGAATCTTGTGGTACCTTATAGACTGACAAATGTTTTGGAGCATGAGCTTTCGTGGGTGAATACCTGCTTCATCAGATGCATGTGTCTGACAAAGTGGGCATTCACCCACGAAAGCTCATGCTCCAAAATGTCTGTTAGTCTATAAGGTGCCACAGGATTCTCTGTTGCTTTTAAAGAATCACTGAGAGTCAAAATCATTTGAGATGGGGCAGAGTTTCTGCCCAGCCTGCAAAGAGCTGCAAATTACTAAGACTGATGAGCAGAGGTTGAGGCAGGTGGCAGCAGAAGGTGACTGACAGTCAGCTGGTGAACGAATGGCTGGTGTGGCGGAGAGGCGTGACGAGTGTCCAGCGGGGCAGCGAGAGTGGTGAGCAGGTGTCCAGGAAAGCGAGGCAGTGAGTAAGTGCCTGAGCAGTGGAGCGAGTAAGGTACCTCTTTACCCCACCCAGAGCGGAGGTGAATTCTGCAGCTGCGCCTCTGAACTCTGGGTCTGCACTGACCAAGGACAGCAACTGTGAGTGGGGTGCAGAGAAGGGATGGGCACATTAAAGCGGCTGTTGGTTGCTGGACCTAAGAACCTGAGGGGAAAAGGACACTGCCCAACTTACTTGGAGATGGGTCTTTTACTCATGGTTTATGTTCATGAACCATTTGAGATGTTTTCCCAAACTAACTCTGAGTTACTTTCTCCTTTTATTAAAAGTTTCTTTTCTACACTCAGATTCTGTGACAGCGAGAGGAGAAGTGTTGCCTCTCGGAGGCGCCCGGGGTGGGCTGTAATTTTCCCAGGTCACTGGATGGTGGCTCGAGCTGGTTCTGTTGTAGCGATGTAAAGGGACCCCTAGGTATTGAACCCACCCTGGTTGCTGCCTGCTCCCCCTGGCAGAAGGACTACACCTCCCTCATCGCTGTCCTTTACCGTGACACGCAGCATTTGGGCGAGAGAGCAGAGATCTCCCTGGCTCTGGGAGCCTCCCCCTTTTCCTCTCTCTTTCCCCCTTTGTACTTCCTTCCCACTCTCCCTCTCCATGGGTGAACTAGCTCATTAGTTGCACCCCCACTCAGCCTGATCTGGCAATTAGCCCCAGCTCCCATCTGTCAGGCCTTTCTCTGGGGAAACTTGTTGGCAGGACAGTTCCCAGAGTGCTGATTTAGGCCTGGGTCTCAGCACTCTGGGGCACACTCCTGTTCTGAGCAGGGGGAAAATCCTGGCTCCCTGACCAGAGAGAAGGGGGCTGGGGCTGGGCTGTCCCAGGAGACATGTCACTCCTGGGCAGGCTAAGGAGACTCTGAGCTACAGGCTCTCGTCAGATCTCACTCCTGCCCTGAGGCAGGGGGAACAGGGTGACTGTACAGCAGCCTCTCTTCCATGTGGGCTCCAGTTCCCCGGCACGCCCTGTTCCCATGATCCCCCTGCTCTGGCCAGGATGGGAGGGAGAGGCCCAGGAAGAAGAAATGTCCCCAGACACCCCACGGTGAAGGATGAAAATGCAATGTGGCTTCACACTTTGCAGAAAAAAAAAATTAGCCAGTGGGATTCTGGGTTGCAGCCACAGAGGCATTAACCCATCAGCGCTCAGGGATGCAATAACCATCTCTTTGTAGCCCCAGGAGATCCCTTAAGAAGCTACTGCTCTGGCTGGCCTCACAGCCAGACAGATGCTGACATGCCAGAAGGAATTCAGAAAACAGCAACCCCAACTAGCGAGGGCCTGGTCTAGGAGAAGAGAATCAAAGAGCTAAATCTGGAGCAGGAGGGGCTGATTTGCAACCTGGCATTAGCCCAGCCTGGCTCTCGGCACCTGCAGGTTTGTGGATACAATTCCCTGTAGGTGTAATTTTGTCTGTGGTTATTTTATGGGCGCTGGTCTGGTCCCCATAGGCATCAGATCCCTGATTTCACCTCCCTTCCACCTGCAGTTATTTTCTCCTGAAAACTGAAGGCAAGGAGTATGTGGCACTATATGTGAAAGGAAGTGTAGAATCAAATGAAGTAAAAATCTTAAAGGAACCGAACTGTACCATAGACTCTCTGGGGACAGTAATTCCATGCTCAAATAATAAGCATATAGCAGTAGAGAGATTACTGACCACCTAACGAGGATGGTGATAATGACTGTGAAATGCTCAGGGAGATTAGAGTATCAGATGGGCGGCCGTGTTAGTCTGGATCTGTAAAAAGCGACAGTCCTGTGGCACCTTATAGACTAATCAGACATATTGGAGCATGAGTTTTCGTGGGTGAATACCCACTTTGTCAGACACATGACATATTCACCCATGAAAGCTTATGCTCCAATACGTCTGATTAGTCTACAAGGTGCCACAGGACTCTGTCGCTTTTTAGGGAGACTAGAGAAGCTATTAAAATAAAAAACTGGGGAGATTTCAACTATCCCCATATTGACTGGATACATGTCGCCTTAGGACAGGCTGCAGAAATAAAATTTCTTGATACCTTAAATGTCTGCTTCTTGGAGCAGCTGGTCCTGGAACCTACAAGGGGAGAGGCAATTCTTGATTTAGTCCTAAGTGGAGCACAGGATCTGGTCCAAGAGGGGAATAGAGCTGAACCGCTTGGTAATAGTGAACGTTGTGTAATGAAATTTAACATCCCTGTGGCAGGGAAAACTCCACAGCAGTCCAACACAGTAGCATTTAATTTCAGAAAGGGGAACTACACAAAAATGAGGTAGTTAAACAGAAATTAAAAGGTACATCACAAAAAGTGAAATCCCTGCAAGCTGCAGGAAAACTTTATAAAGACACCATAATAGAGGCTCAACTTAAATGTAAACCCAAATTAAAAAACATAGTAAGAGAACCATAAAAGAGCAACTGTGGCAAAACAGCAAAGTAAACAAAGCAGCGAGAGGCAAAAAGGCATCCTTTAAAAAGTGAAATTTAAATCCTAGTGAGAAAAATAGAAAGGAGCATAAACTCTGGCCAATGAAATGTAAAAATACAATTAGGAAGGCCAAAAAAGAATATGAATAACTAATCAAAGACTCAAAGTAATAAAAAAAAATTTTAAGTACATCAGAAGCAGGAAGCTGCTAAACAACCAGTGGGGCCACTGGATGATCGAGATGCTAAAGGAGCACTCAAGGACAACAAGGCCAGTGCAGAGAAACTAAATGAATTCTTTGCATTGGTCTTCATGGCTGAGGATGTAAGGGAGGGTCCCACACCTGAGCCGTTCTTTTTAGGTGACAGATCAGAGGAACTCTCCCAGATTGAGCTGTCCCAGGGGCCCAGTCCTATTCAATTTATTCATAAACAATCTGGATAAAGGGGTAAAAAGTGAGGTGGCAAAATTCACAGATGATACAAAACTACTCAAGTTAGTTAAGTCCCAGGCAGACTTCGAAGAGCTACAAAAGGATCTCACAAAACTGGGTGACTGGGCAAAAAAATGGCAGATGAAATTCAAGATTGATAAATGCAAAGTAATGAATATTCGAAATATAATCCCAGATATGCATATAAAATGATGGGCTTTAAATTAGCTGTTACCACTCAAGAAAGATCTTGGAGTCATTGTGGAGAGTTCTCTGAAAACATCCACTCAACGTGCAGCGGCAGCCAAAAAAGTGAACAGAATGTTGGGAATCATTAAGAAAGGGAGAGATAAGAAGACAGAAAATATCATGCTGCCGCTGTATAAATCCCTGGTACGTCCACATCTTGAATACTGTGTGCAGTTGTAGTCACCCCATCTCAAAAAAGCTATATTGGAATTGGCAAAGGTTCAGAAAAGGGCAACAAAAACGATTAGGAGTATAGAACAGCTTCTGTATGAGGAGAGATTAATAAGACTGGGACTTTTCAGCTTGGAAAAGCAACGACTAAGGGGGGATATGATAGATGTCTATCAAACCATGACTGGTGTGGAGAAAGTAAATAAGGAAGTGTTATTTACTCCTTCTCATAACACAAGAACTAGGAGTCACCAAATGAAATTAAGAGGCATCAGATTTAAAATAAACACAAGGAAGTATTTTTTCACACAACTTGTTGTTAACCTGTGGAATTCCTTGCTAGATGACATGAAGGCCAAGAATATAACAGGGTTCAAAAAAGAACTAGATAAATTCATGGAGAATGGGTCCATCAGTGGCTATTAGCCAGGATGGGCAGGGATGGTGTCCTTAGCCTCTGTTTGCCAGAAGCTGGGAATGGGCGACGGGATGGATCTCTTGATGATTCCCTGTTCTGTTCACTCCCTCTGGGGCACCTGGCATTGGCCACTGTCGGTGGACAGGACACTGGGCTAGATGGACCCTTGGTCTGACCCAGTGTGGCCACTCTTATGTTCTTAAGGAAGGGAGCTGACATCTGACCGGGGCTGTTTAGCACAGCAAAGAAACTGGTGGGGGAGTACAGTAACTGACAACTAGGTGGAAATACCAAAGGGTGGAAATACCCAATTTGTGTGGCCCAGGAGCATATAAAGGAGGAGCGAAGGGATGGGATTGGGCACAGGGAAATACAGGCTGGGTATGAAATAAAATCCCCTGTTAGTGAGCTCTCCACGGGCCTGGGAAAGCCTCTTAAGGGAGCTCCATTGCTTGGGGCATTTGAAACATGAGCGGACAAAGCACTGTGGAATAGGCCGCAGGGATCCCGTGTTATCCTCCTGGGCCTGGCGAAGGTGACCTGAGCAGGCCTTTCCTGGTGCAGATTTCTTCCTCTGGGGCTACGTTAATTGCTGCCTAATATTCTGTCTCCCTGAGCCTCTTGTCCTGAGTGATGTGGCCCTTGACCCAGCCAGGGACCCACGTCACGGCAGGTGCACAGCTGGTGATGTGCCGGGGTCCTTTTTGCAGGCTGCTTCGTTCCCGGGAGGGCCAGGTGCGGGTAGGCAGGGGGGTCTCGTCTGCCATGCCAGACTGTAGCCTTTGCCACGCACTCTCAGGGCAGTTTGATTCAGCACCTACGGGTCTTGCCCTCTGCAGAGCTGCGAGGGCTGCCCAGCCTGCAGTGCAGCCTGCCCACTAATGGCGCAGGAGGAAGGGAAGACTCCAGCAGATGGAGTTAAAGCAGAGCTGGGGCAAGAATGGGCTTTCTGCCGGGAGAAAGGCTCAGCCATCCGGGGTTTCCAGCCCAGCTGAACCCTGCAATAGTAACTAGCCCCCCCTCCTCCCTCCCCAAATGTCACTATCACAGGAGAGCATGGCCCGGCTTACCCCTGCCGACAACTTCTCTTGACACTCACTGCAGCTGCTGTAGGGGCTGGTAGTACAGGGCAGGGCGGGCTGGGAAGTTCTTCCCCACAGGGGAACAAGACCATCCCCACTGTTATCTGATTGCACGGTCAGCCAGGAGCCAGTGATTCATCTTTGCAAGCCCCATATGGGGCAACAGCAGCTTTTCTTCACCTCTGCTCAGCTCCAGCAGAGCTCAGGGAGAGGTGATACTCCCATCCCCACCCACGGAATCCAGCATTTTGCATGGACCATTGCTGGGTACTAACCAGAACCTGGTGAAGTGGGACCGGTAGTATTTGCGGATGCAGCTACACTGGTAGTTTTACGACAGCGCTTGTGCTGCTCAACAGATAGTAGCAACAGAGCCCTGGGGCTTTCACAGCTTGTCGTCTAACCCTGCTCAGAGCCGGTAATGTGTGCTACTGGCTGGCTGCAGGTTGGAACCGGGCTGAGATCCAGAAGCTTGGGCCACACGGGCCATTTTGAAACAAAGAGGAGGGCAGGAGCCAGGTAGCTGATAAACTGAAAGGTGCACAGTGCTTACAAGATTGATAGCATTGGGGTTTTCATTTGCACACCGTCACAAGACAAACAGATGAGGTTTCAGCACAGCAAGTCCAATTAATCAGGCCTTTGACAGCTGTGAAGCTGGGCATTAATTCCCTTCACCGGCAGGCTGAGGGGGTAATAATTACATTTTCCCAATAAAAGAATAAATTTTTAAAAGGACATTCCGCCCTCCACCCTCCATCCCCATCCCAAAAAACCTATTTCATAATTACAGCCACTAATATTGTTACACTAATTGCGAAAATATTTCAACCCTCCGTCAGTTGTGTAGTGGAAAATCAAGGCAATAGCTTCAGGTCCTGAAAATATTGTTCTTGTGGCTTTTGGGTTAGTTTCTAATGGGACTAGATCCACTGTCCAGAACTTCCAAGCCAAAGGACTTGCACTGTGAGACCCCTTTCCCTTAAACAGCTGGGGCCAGAGCCCGAGCTGGTGTCAAGCAGCCGTAGCGCCTTTGGGGTCAACAGGGCCAGACCCACAGGTGATGTGAATCAGTGTCACTCCACTAAGGTCAGCTGAGACTGTGGGCCAAGACCCACAGGTGCTGACCCTGATTTTTCCCGGTGGGGGCTCCACCCCCGCTCCACCCTGATGCCCTGCCCCACTCCACCCCTTCCCCAAGGCCCCGCCCTTGTTCTGCTTTTTCCTGCTCCCCCGATGCCCCCCTCCCGCCAGCCGCTTACTGCTCTCTCCCCTCCCCGAGCGCCTCCACTGCCAAACAGCTGACGGGTGGCCCGGCTGAACAGCTGTGGTTGGTGGATGCTGAGCACTCCCTATTTTTTTTCCATGGATGTGTGAGCTCTAGAGCATCCCTGGAGCCGGCACCTATGCACCAACCGCTCTCTGAATGAAACGCTGCAACTCTCTTTGCAGTGAGGTGAGCAGTACGGGGAGACTGGTTCCCTCCCCACACCTCTGCATCCCCGAGATCTGCATGATCCCCATCCCAGGCAGCCCGGGACAGGATCAGGACCTCCGTTTGTGTGGCCCTTACTTTCCGTCTCATTCCTGACCCATCTTTTATGATGTCTGGCCTTGTGTGTGAGAGATCAGGACCCCGTCTAGCCACTGGCCCTGTCACAGGATAAAAGCCCTACCACTGCTCCCAGCTATAGGGGAGTGCAGGAGTTAGGGTGCAAGATGTGGAGAGGGGTTCCATTCCCCGCTCTGTCGCAGGTGTCCTGAGCGACCCTGGGCACATCACTCAGGAGAAGTCTACACTGCAAATAAAAACCCCGGGAGCAAACACACAAGTTCAGGAGCTAAGAATAGAAGCTGTTTGCCCTTCCCGGGGTACTTCCGTTGTGTTTCTTCACGGTCAGCTGGAAAGACGTGTAAATACCAGGTCTGAGTTGAGCATGGCTGGAGCAGTTTGCTAGTGGAGCAGCTGAATAAGCTCCATTGCCTCCAGCCACGGGGCCAGGGGCAAGCTGTGGTTCTCATGGTATCGTGCCTCATTGGCATAGGTAGTGATGGGAGCATAAAGGGTTCGCTTTGAATCAGCGCCTGGCCGTTGAGCGCTGCAACCTGGATGGAAAATAGCTGCCCAGTGTCCAAGTAGGTTCAGGCTCGGCGCTGATCTCCCCTTCCTCTGCCTGCTCCGACCAACTCCATCCTGCCCTAAGCTCCTTCGCTGGTTTCCCTCACACCACGTTGTCTCCTCCATCTCCCCTTCGTTGTTATCATTGAAGCGTGTTCCAGTCGCACCTACAGTGGTGCCAGTGTGCTGGGGGCTGTACAAACATGGGAAGATCCAGGCCCTGAGTTGAAAAATTTTGGGGGGGGAGAGGTTGAGAGGGACCGTGACACAGGAGGATGAGGCTAGCTGGGATCCTGACTGCCAGGCCGGACTGCAGTTCATTAAGCGGTGCTCTCTCTCCTTCCCGGCATGCTAGAACTCTTCTCTGGCCTCCATCTTAGCCCCCAGTTCTTACATGCCCCCTCCTCTGCCCCTTGGGCCCTCTCCATCCCCTCTTGTCTACAGCCCCTTGGCTTTTTCATGCTGCCTTTGGAGAAGTCTCACTCCCAGTGGGCATCTAGGGACTTCACTCCCTGCCATAGGTGCTGACTTCTAGTTTTCCCTGGGGATGCTCCATCCCTGCTCTGCCCCAAAGACTCACCTGCTCTCCGCCCCCTCCCCAACACCTGCCCTTACCCTGCCTCTTCCCACCCCCTCCACCCCCTCTCCATGGCCCCTGCCCACTCACTGCTCTCTGCCCTCCTCCAAGCCCCTCCCCAAGCTGCCAAACAGCTGTTTGGTGGTGGCCTCCTATCAATCATTTGGCAGTGGTGCTGATCAGCTGTTTGGTGGCACCTCTGAATAGTTCATCAAGGCACCACCAAGCAGCTGATCAGCATCATTGTCATGGAACCGCTCTGGCTGGGGGGTGCTGAGCACCCACTGCTTTTTTCCAAGGGTGCTTCAGCCCCAGAGCACCCCTGGAGTTGGCAGCTATGCTCCCCTCATTCTGTTCTCAGGCCTCTCAGCCAGCCTCCTGTCGCAGTTCTCTGCCCTGCACCTGACTAGGACCAAACAGAAAATAATAAAGGGACAAATAACCTGAAGAAGAAATGAAAATTTGCTCTCCCCAGAATGACTCCCTCCACCCCAGTATTTCAGATGTCTGGGCTAGTTGTGCTATCTGTCTCTGGCAGATTAGAAGCTTTTTTGAGCAGGGAGATCTAGGGGTCTGTTCCCATTCACAACTCTCTATTTATCTACTATCAAGGCCCCACAGCACTTCAGCATCTTGGCCTTGTACGTCTGCCAAGCACCTTGGGAGCTGTCTAATAATAAATAAGGGTAACCATTTTATTCCAGTTGCTTCGCCCGTCCTTAAAAAGCCTATAACAGAATAAAGACGAAACAGCTGGATTTGAGAGAGAAATGACAGGACACAAGCCGTTGGCGTCTGGGTCTCTGCAATCTTTCCAGTGTCAAGAGTGATTTAGGCAAAGGACACGCGAGTGCCAGAAGGCAACCAGTGTGACGGGGACTGTACAGGTGGAGTTTGGGGATGAATGATACACCGGGCTGAGCAAATCTTTGGTTCCAGATTTTCAAACTCAGCAGTGGGAGCTGCTAGGGTCTGAGCTCAGTGGAGTATCTGGCCCCTCGTGAATGACAAGTCCGGCCATGGTCCCTTAACAGGTGGATGAGTCAAACAAGCAGATGCAATGGGGAAGGCGAGAGGCATCCCAAATTACGGGATGGTTTAGCACAAAGTAACCAGGTTGGGTTTTTTCCGAATTCCTAGCCAAGCAGTCATGGTAATCACAGTAATTGGCCCCAAACTCAAATTCTGTCCAAGGATGAAAATATCAGGGCTTTTGTGAAAAAGATGCAAAATAGTGATTCTTGCCTGGTTATGATGAGGGTGCGATCCCACTTCTGACTTGTCTACACTCCCTGGGCTAGATCCTCAGGGGGTGTTACTTGGCAGATAGCCATCAGCGTCAATGGGCCAGATCCTTGCTGGTATCATCAGCGTAGCTCCGCCGGAAGCCTGGGGCCAGATCCCAGCTGGTGTAAATAACCTGTAACTCCAGTGGCATCAATGGGCCAGATCCCATAATACGGCTCTGCTGAAGTCAGTGTTGGTGCACGGATTCCCACCAGCTGAGCTCCTGGCCCTGCTCCGCTATGCTCTGCTTGGCTGGTGCTGCGGCTCCTTAGGTGGATGGATGCAGCAGGCACTTGTCCTAAAGCAGATGCCTTTCTCTCAGCCTGGGAGAGATGGGCTAATTAGAATTGCCAGGAAATGGCCAGGAGGCTGCAGAAAAACTTGGCTGCTCAGTGAGGCCTAGTCTACACTTGGGTTGGTATCAATTGTCCCACTCCATTGGTTAGTTACCTGGTGTAATCCCTAACACTTGTACAGGTCTGTGGGTGCAGATCAAGAGAGTTGATTCACATCAGGGCTTAAATTCTCATCGATTATTTCCCGGAGCCCCCAACACCCCCCACCTCTAACGTACTATAAAAATCCCAGGGCCCAGCGGAGGGTGGGGGGTGGGTTCGGGGCTCTGGGCTTCAGCTGCTGGAACTGGAGGGGGATGGAGCTAGGGGCTTTATCTACATGTGGGGGTTGGGAGGAGTCCCAGGACTCTGGGCTTCTGCCCCATGGCAGGTGCTAGGGCTTGGGGCTTCAGGCCTGCGAGAGGCCAGGGCTTGGGCTTCTGCCCTGTGGGTTTGGAAACATTGACCAGAGCTCCACTCTGGACAAGTCTTGTTGAATTGAAGCCCTTGTTCCCGTCAAGGTACAGGGATGAACTGTGGTATGATCTCCATTACTCCTGTTTAAACCCCTCACTAAGGGTGGCATTGATTTAACTCGATTAGATTCTAAACTGCTCGAGTTCACTCAGTACGGAGCTGGGGCTAGATCAATAGCTGTGCGGACAGAGACAGTGGAATCCCTGGACCTTTACCCTCTCTGTCTGGGGCAGGAACCACCCGGCTCTTTCTCTTTGAAAGGATCTCCAGTAACCTGGCAGGGCTCTGGGGCCAGCGGAGAGATGGGCTGTTAAAGCAGCTGATAGCAAGAGGCCGTAAACTTCTGAAGGCCTTGTTAGCTATGACCCCAGACCTCCGTCTTCTTTCCCAGGCACCTCGGGATCGCGGCGGGGAATTTCCTACTTGGATCTGAGTCAACTCTGGGTTGTTGTTTTTTTTTTTAAAACCAAACCAAACAAAATAAAGTGGAAGGTGGAAACGTTTCGCCTTTTGCCTGCCTTCCCTGATGGGAGGTTAATGCTTTGGTCGTTTCCTGTCTGTTAAGAAGGGATGTGCCTGGATTATATAAACTTGAATTCAAATTAACTTTCAATTTAGTGGCTTTGTGTGTGTGCATGGGGGTGAGCTACAGTCACAGATCTGGGCAAGCAGAAGGAAACAATTTTTCCCCCTTCTGTTCTGCAATGGAGACACCAGACTTGGCGTTCTCCAGAGAAGGCCCCCTCTATTGACCATTACGGAGCTTCAAAGCCATGAAACTTTGATCTCTACGTTTTTTGATGGGGGTGTGTTGGGGAGTGTTTGTCTGTTGGTTAGTCAAATTAGGGGAAAGAAAGAAAGAAAGAAAATTTCTGTCTGTCTGTCTGTCTTCCTTCCAAGGCCAGAAGGGACAATTTTGATCATCTAGTTTGACCTCCTGTGGAGCACAGGCCAATGAAGTGGAAATGGGCAAATATTGAGGGGAAATCCCCCCTACACGTATCGGCTTGAATAGAAGAATGAATTTGCTTTGGTCAGGTTTGTGCCTCTTTTGTATTTGCTCTCTGTAAATATTGAGCAGTCAGGGACCAGACTCCCCCACAGGTCTGTGTCTGCCATTCAGGACTGTTTAAGGTTCCTAAGGGAATTCCAATATCCATACGTAATAATCCTTCTGCTAGGTGTTGTCGGTAGCAAAAGGGGATGGGTTCAAATACCGAGAGGTCCCTCTAGAAATGAACTATCACCGCCAACTCAAGCCCCACCGAACACTTCTGGGATCACTACCTCCCTTCCCTGGGTGCCTTTACCAGTGGATGCTTCCCCATTCACAATCATCGAGACTGTGCAGGAAACAAGGAAAACTTTATTAGGGACAGAGGGGACACAGCATCAACTTGCAACAACAGATCTATCTGAGTGATAAATAAAACAAGCCTCTCCACAGTACCTTTTTGCAGGGTCCGTTAATGGGGTTCCCATCCACCAGTGTGATAGTCCAATAGGCAAATGTCCTGTCACCATGTCACTGCCCTCTCCCCAAGCCCCACTCGCAGTCTGGTGTCAGTGGGTAGCGCAGTCCTAAAATCCTGAGGTGCATTCATATGGGTCCATCTCCAGCCGTTTGGGAAGTGCTGCTTGGTTCTGTCTTGAGGCACTGCCACCTAGCCCATCTATAGTAATTTTAACTTAACTTCCTGGCTGGGTAGGAGGCACCTCTCCAGACTTCCCTCAGCTCTGCTGTCATCCTCTGCAAAGAGCCGCCCTGTGTCATCGCCCACTGAAGAGTTGTCCCGACGGTGCAGGATCCTCAGCCCAGTAGCTCAAGGTCCTCCCATGAGCAGAATCTTGGCCATCGCAGCCTGGCCCAGTCCCCATGTGCTTCTAAGCCAAGCAGATATGGGCAGAGCCAAGTCATTGCTCCTAGCTCTGGCTGTGTAAGTGCGCTCCCAGACTCAGATCCCTTGTTTGAGCCCTTCCTTGGGATGCGCTATTCCACACCCCAGACCTTGGAACCAGTACCTCCTGCCCTGCAAGCCTCCTGCCCACCTCAAATTGCTTAGGCATAAATTCCAAGCACAGAAGGGACCATTGTGATCATCTCCTCTGACCACCCGTATCAGTGGTTCTCAACCAGGGTACATGTATCCCTGGAGTACCCAGAGGTCTTCCAGGGAGTATGTGAACTCCTCTAAATATTTGCCTAGTTTTACAATAGGCTAAACAAAAAGCTAGTGAAGTCAGTACAAACTACAATTTCAAACACACAAAATAAGAAAGTCAGCACTTTTTCGGCACCTGGGCGCTGTGACACTTTTGTATTTGATTCTGTAAGCAAGTCATTTTGAAGTGAGGTGAAACCTGGGATACACAAGACAAATCAGACCCCTGGAAGGGGAACAGTACTCTGGAAAGGCTGAGAACCACTGGCCTATATAACACAGGTCATAGACCTGCCCTGCAATAATGTCTAATCCGATTTTTTAGAAAAACATCCAATCTTGATTTTAAAATTTATCAGTGATGGAGACTTCACCATGATCCTGAGTAACTTGTTCCAATGGTTAATTATTCTCACCATTAAAAAATGTTCACCTATTTCATGTCTGAATTTGTGTAGCTTCAGCTTCCAGCCATTGGATTGTGTTATCACTGTCTTTGGTAGGCTGAAGAACCTGTAATTAAATATTTGTTCCCCATATATCAACCTTCTCTTTGTTAAACTAAATAGATTGAACTCCTTGAATCTACCATGGCAAGGCCGGTTTTCCAATCCTTTCATTATTCTTGTGGCTTTTCTCTGAACCTCTCCAAATTCTCAACATCCTTCTTGAACTGTGGGCTCCAGACCTGGACACAAGATTCCAGCAGCAGTTGCACCAGTGCCAATTAAAGAGATAAAATAATGTCTCTGCTCCTACTGGAGATTCCCCTGTTGATGCATCCCAGGATCGCATGAGCCCTTTTGACCACAATATCGCAGTAGGAGCTCATGGTTAGCTGATTCTCCCCCCTACCCTCAAATCTTTTTCCGAGTACCGAGTCCAGCATCTGGCAAGTGTGGCTGGCATTCTTTGTTCCTCGATGCAGATGTTACATTTTAATACGGCTAAATGTAATCTTTTTTGCTTCCGCCCATCTCTGCTCTGAGCGAGGTTTAATGCGTTAATAACACCATATTGCTCTATTGCTTCACTGTGGTGGCGGCTGGTGGATTGCGTCTGCAGCCTCCTCCGGGAAGTACTGACCTATGTCCAACTTCCCTGTCTGCTTCACACCCCCCCTTCAAATTTAGCACCCGAAAGCCGTGCCCTCTGTTGGACCACGGGATGGTCTGTGTGTGAAATGACCTGGTGGTTGGTCTTCACCCACGTCCCTGGGATTCCCAGCAGAGAGACCACCGCAAGTGGCTGCTCACCACCCGCCGGACCATGCCGCTGCAGCCTTACCAGACTGCTCTGAAATGAGTGGCCTGACTCCTGCTGAGCCCTCCCAGACAATGTGGTCTCACCTGCTTCCAGGAGGCCATGACTGGTGGCAGAGAGAACAGCACAGGCACTTACGGTTCGGCCAATCTCCCATCAGGTCTGTAAGGAAAGACAGCGGCGGTGTAACCCACACACCTCCTGGGGATGGTGTCTGTCCCATCTGGTGGCACCGAGACCCTAAGAGAGAGTTAAATGAGTTTGCTCTGCTGCCTGAGCTATGGGCCAGCTGGCTTTTAGCTCATGCGGTAGAGGCTCATAGACCAAGCTCCAGAGGCTCCAGGTTTGAGCCCGATGACTGGGGCCTGTCGGTATTACACCAGCTCTTCCTATCAGCGAAGGGACTGGGAACCCCTGTCTGCACCCAGCCCCAGCTGGATCTGTGTTTCCCTTTCAGAGCGCAAGTTGGCGAGAGAAATACCAGACTCTTAACAGCCGCTGTTTCTGTGTTTCCCTCTAGCCGCGTCAGGCGAGGTGTAGCAGCGTAATGACCTCCCTGCCCCTTGGACCTCATTAAAGAGGCTTGTCTGGTGCCCTCTTGACACTTGTAACACAGGAGCACATATCTTCAAAAAACCAGGCCCTGGCCATATCCCCTGGGCCTGCTGCTGGGTTTCCTTCCCCTGCTCCTGCAGCCTTTCCCGGGAGAGCTGTAAATGCAACAGGAGCTGTATTCTTTCCAGGCAATGTGTAGAGTCACATTTCTTCCTCCACTGGCTAAAGCATCACCCCCACCACTGAGATCATAGCCTTACACACACATCCCTGGGGTCAGAGCAGGGTCTGGGGGATGGCATAGCCCCTTGCTCCTTCAATTGACCACTGGCTCTGTGCACAGACACACACTGAGATGCTCTTTCACACACTGATGCTCTCTCTCTCTCTCTCTCAAACACACACACACTCTGCAGACTAGATTCCGGCACTATGCCCATCACCGTGGCCTCGGGGTGCTTGTCTCTCTCGCCCTGTGTCTCCGAGTGCATGCGTACATGGAGGACTTCTCTTTCAGTCTTTCTCTGTCTTTCGTGGGCATCACGCAATGAGAACAATTGTTTGGTCTTTGCTTCCAAGGGAAGATTCCAGGAGCTGCAAATCCTGGGGACACCTCAGCATTTCCCTACACAGATGTACATGAGCCCACCCACTAGATGGGAGGCTTACTCAGCTGGACAAGTGATGCTTCCTGTCTGAAGCACCTGAGGTAGTCTCAACAAATAGCTCTTCCTCCGTCAATTACTGAGCACCCCAGAGGTGGACTCTAAAGCAAGCATGTCAGGCTGCTCAGAAGAAGTTCATCTGTTGCTTAGTGAGCTCGGGAACAAATTCTATTATTACTGGCTAATTACCCATGATTTTAAATAAGAACCTCCTCCTTCCTGGCCTGCCTTCTCTTGTTGTTTGAAATCCACGCACAGTCTGGCACTAATCTGGGCTGCTTTGCTGGATGGACAGAAGACTTGCTACTTGGATCTGGGTCTGGGTGTGTCAGGGTCTGGCTTCCAGGTGGAACCTGGCTGGAGGTCTGAGGCTCAGGGGAGCTAGAATCTCACCAGCCTGTTCTTGTGAGTTTTTGGTACCTAAATGATGAAATGAGATTTCCACTCTTTTGGGCCGAAACCTGGTGAGTCGAGCTGTTCTTGTGTTGAGACTTCAGTCGCACCAGAAGCAGAGGTGGGAAACAGTCCCCTTTTCAGTCCAACCTGGGGCCAGGGCAGGTTTGAATGCAGGGGGTGGATACAAGGATTTGATTCTGATGCAGCTGTAGCCAAGAACCAGGTGCAATTCAGCAGTTTTGCCCGAGTTTCACTTTTGAGTGTTTGGTAACTGCAGACCTGAGCTTCGGCGCGAAATCTGGAGAACCTGCCTCCAGGTGGATGAAAAACCAGCTGAGATGTTCACACAAGCCCCAGCAAACCAGGACTGGCATTTCTCACCCAGCTCGAGGCCAATGTGAGAGTGCCGCTGGATTCACTTTTGAAGGTGGCACCGAGGGCTGGTGTGCAGTGTAATTGCCTGCTCACAAATAGTTTGCTGGATGAGAAACCAGATTTGCTTGGGCTGGACCGTTCCCCCTTTACTGGATGTGAACATGGGCAGAGCTGTTTATATTAATGTCTGCATATGGCAGCTTCCAGGGCTGGCGCTGAAATTCGTTCCATCAAGGAATGGAATCAGTTTTGCCCCGGGAGTGGATTGGTGGCTTCAGAGGTTAGATTAGCCAATCAAGGAACAGGGATGATAACATGTGATTTCAGGTATCACTCACAAAAGCTGGAAGAGTGCAATGTGTGAGACTCTTCAGCTGCTCCCGGACAAATTGCAAATGGGATGAATCTTGCTGAATAGCTCGGCCTGCTCTGAGAGCAGCTCTGAGTTGGGGGGTGTTGGGATGTGCCTACCCCAAACCAGCCTTGAGGGGTTAATGAGGGCTGGAGAGGCCAATTAGGTTACCTGGCATCACCTGAGAGAGGGAAGGCCAGAGCTAAACCTGGAACAAGGGACAAGTTAGAACCTGGAAAGGAAGGAGCCCAGGGAGACAGCATTGGGGACCTAGTGGACCTGTATTGTCATTGTAGGGTCACCAGTGCAGCAGGGGAGCCCAGCTTCCTTTGCCAGCCACTGCTATAGTGGTGCAGGCCTGCAGTGGGGCTGAAAAGTCTGGGGATGGCATTTGGACAGTGATGGGACATTGGCAGAGTGTATTCAGGCCAATTCACTTGTGTATTAATATAGATCAAAGTGATTGTTGAAGGTAGAAGAGTGTATTTGGTGTATAGACATCATAAAACTAATGGCACGTTACTTGCACTGTTTTCTGTTGTCTGTATCCTGCTATGACGCAGCAGCAAACATTTCCATTGTGTAAACCCTTGTAACTAAATAACCCCTCAAAGAAGAGAGAATTTCAGTGCAAATGGCCATTGTGTGTGATGACTGGCAGTCATAGACTCCAAGTGCGTGCCTCCCTCACCATCATCAAAGGAAAAATGGGTAAAGACTCTGTCAGCTTGGTTTTGGTCAGAAGATGTTATAAATATGTATTCTAGGAAAGATCCTTCATCTCTTGACTGTTCGGACTCTTACACGGAAGAGATCAGATGCAAAAGGAAGATCAAAATGATGAAAGGTCTAGAACACATGAACTAGGAGGGAAGATTGAAAAAACTGGGTTTGATTAGTCTGGAGAAGAGAATGATGAGAGGGGACATGAGAACAGTTTTCAAGTATATAAAAGGTTGTTACAAGGAGACGGGAGGTAAATTGTTCTCATTAACCTCTGGGGACAGGACAAGATACAACGGGCTTAAATTGCAGCTAGGGAGGTTTAGGTTGGACATTAGGAAAAACTTCCCAACTGTCAGGGTGGTTAAGCACTGGAATAAATTGCCTAGGGAGGTTGTGGAATCTCCATCATTGGAGATTTTTAAGAGCAGGTTGGACAAATGCCTGTCAGGGTCTAGATAATACTTAGTCCCGCAGGGGACTGGACTAAATGACCTCTCAAGGTACCTTCCTGCCCTACAATTCTATGATTCTGTGATCCTCAGAGACTATCTGGGTACCCTGAAAAGAGTTTTGGGAGACTGGCAGTTTATTACATCACTGCCACCATTTGGAATTACAAACCGCGACTCACCTGTGTATAGATTTTACGTGCTTTAACCTCCTTTTTCTTAGCTAATAAACCTTTCAATAGTTTACTAGAGAACTGGCGGCCAGAGTTGTCTTTGCTGCAAGATCCAGAGTGCCAGTTGATCTGGGGTAAGTGACTGGCAACTTGAATGTGATGTGATCTTTGGTATAAGTGACCATTTATCCAGTCTGGCTGGGTGGCAAGCTCAATAGGAGTGTCTAAGGGGACTGTCTCTGACTCCATGGTAGTACTGGTATTGTGATCCACGAGTTCACGTTTGGCACTGGGTTGGTGAAATCTAATTGTATGTTTTCTGACAGTCCACCCTGAGGTCGGCCCTTGCGGTCGTGAGCCACTCCAGACAGCATGACAAGGGGTCCTGTTGGACTTCGTAACCCCAGAAGAGGTGGACTAAATAGTGGCCTGGCCAGAGGGACAAGTACCCAGAAGAGAGACTATCCCAGAGCGAGCAGTGGGCAGCAAGGGGATACTCGATGCAGTGAGAGCTACATTCTCAGACCTAGACACAAGGAGGTTCACTAGCTGTGGGTTGGAACCCCATTACAGGGGGTAGAGGGTGGACTGGCCTATAGCCTCTTCTGAGAACATTGTCTTTTCTCCTGCTTGGGAACATGTGGGGCAGAAAATGAAACTGTCCCCCTCCTTCTGAGACCCTCAGGTTCTCCGTTTGGCTTGTCTGGAGACATGCACAGGCTCATCGTTCATTAATCCCACCAGAGATTTCCCTGATCATTCATTTGGAATGGCTTGAAAATTCGCCACCTAACCCTGGTCTCATCAGAAAACACTCCCAAAGACTTCCTCACCCCTTGATGTTTCGAATTGTTAACAAACACATTGCACTTGCCATTCTAGGAGCAGTTGTAAAGTGTTATTATTTCATTCGGGTAAACTGAATCGCTTCAAGTTTCGTTCCTTCTGGGCCCGATCATCAGCATATCTGATCAGCAAACATCTGTCTAAGCTGCACACTCATGCCTCGCAGCAAGCCCAGGGGAGAAAAAATATCCTATTAAGCGACGATGCTGCCGACGTCCCTTTCTGTCATTTGCTCTTCCCCCCGAGTTTTATTGCAGAAGGATATTTGCATGGAAAGAAGATCTTTGTATCTGAAGATTTTGCAGGCTCCTGCTGCTTATTTCCCATCTGGAATCTTAATCCCCTGTTTGTGACATCATAGCTGGTTGCTGTGGAAATTGGGGCTGTGTGCTGCTTCCGTGTACTGAGCCGTGGCTTGGTGGGGCTGGAATAACAAACCAGAGCATTTCTGCAGCACTTTCAAACAGATTCAAAGGACAGGAAGGTCACATTTTGCTCAACATTTTAGAATAATAAATCGACAGCATGAACTTCAGCTGGGAGTCAGGATGCCAGATTCCAAAATCCTGGGCCTGCTACTTTCTCATTTTGTGATCCCCGATGGGTCACATCCCTGCTCCGTGCCTCAGTTTCCCCATCTGAAATAGGGCTACCTATGGAGGAGGGGGGAGACTTTCATGGGGATTAATTAGTTAATTTCTGCGGAGTTCTTTTAACTCACACAGGGCTACAGCAATGCTGAAATAATGGCAATATTTGTATAGTTCCCAAAGCATTCTAGGCACTGAATTATCAATACAACAACAATAATCATCATAATAAATCACAGGGTTTTGAGCAGAGGCAATAAATACCCAGTCTCTGCCCCAATCAGCTTAAACTCTGAGGCCTCGTCTAGAGCGCAGCGATAACGCAGGGTTCTGGGTGGGGGTTGTACAGCCTATTCGGAATCACGCTCGGCCACATCTTCAGCTGATCCCGGCTCTGAATCACATTGCTGTGGGTCGTTGATTATAATGCAGACATATCCTCAGCTGTTTTGGAAAAGGTCAGCTAGAGAAATTTTTATGTCATGGTAATTATTGCTAGGTAACGAACACCACCTGCCCCTTGAGCCACGATTGAATGACTGATTTCTTGGCGGTGTCCTGGAAGGTGTTGGTCTTGAGGAGGGATGTGAAGGAGGAGAGGGATCAGTTTGGGAGAGGATGCTCCACACATGAGAAGCAGCGTCGAAGAAAGTGCAGAGAGTGAAGAACTTGGAAGTATCTAGTTAGTTCCCACAGAGACACGCTCACAGCCCCATCCAGCAGAGGAGATCAAGAGTATTATCCTCGGTGTATGGATGGAGAAACTTTCCCATACTTGCCCCTGGCACTCTACTGAAACTGCTCTCAGCAAGATCTCTAATGACCTTTTCCCAGCTACAGCTGAGAACCAGAACTCCACCCTTATCCTCTTTGACCTGTTGATCAAGTGTTTCTCCTCGAAATCTTGTGCTCCCTCAGCTTCCACGACTGTGTCCTTTCCTGGTTCTCCTTCTACCTCTCTTATTGCTCCTTCAGCATGTCCTTTGGAGAATCTGCTTCATGCCCTTTCAACTTTCAGTGGGAGCTACATAGGGCTTCATCCATGGTCCCCTTCTTTTCTCCCTCTGCAATTATCTCTGGGTCATCTCATCTGCAAACGCACATTCAACAACCAACACTGTGCTGACGACTCCCTGCTCCAGACCTGTCTCCTTCTATCCAAACTAAAATCCTGGAGCTGGTGGTCTCAACACTTGTTTGATTTCTCCCTTCACTGCGCTCTGATCAACCTTCCTGGAGACTGTTAGTTCCTGGTAAGCAGAACAAAGCTGCTCAGTGCAGTGACAGGTCTGGAAAAAAGCATCTCGTTCCTGTAAACTAAAACAAATGTTTTCATTGATGGACTCAAAAAGGGGGCCATTCCAGATGTCCTGGTAGAAGATCCTGGGACACGTGCCATAGGAAAGCAGGACTGTCCTGGTTAAATTGGGACATAGGGTACTTCACCAAAGTCCCAAAGCAAGCCAGTGGCAGTGATAGGACCAATGCTGAGTGGTTCCTGGCTCCCAGCCACCATGTGGAGTCCAGGCCTCTCCAGAGCCCTACTCTGTGCTTCTCTCTCATCCCCGGAGATGAAGGCTCCATCTCCAGCACCCCTTCACTTGCTGGTCCTGTTATCTCTTTATTGCTCTCTGTACCATTACGTTTTGTTTGGGTTTGAATGTGATAAGCTCCAGATTTGGGTCTTTTTTAAACAGCCAAATATTTGTGGAAACCAATACTGAGTCTGACTCGTTTTCCCTCCTTAATGCAAATCTAATCCAGATACGAGCCAACCTGCAGGAGCTCCGGCTGCTATTAATATGTCCAGCATTTCCAGCTGCAATGGTTTCCATTAAAGAGGAAAGCCACGGGGTGTTTATTTATCTATACGTACCTCACGCTGGAGTGGCAAAACCCCTTTGCTATTTCAGTCCTGGGCACCCCACCCACAGCTCTGCCCCTCTTTCCAGAGCCACAGCCATCCTCCTACCAGCCTCAGGTTCTCTCCACATGTACACACATGGCTCCCTCCCCCCGCAGGCCAATGTGCTTCGGTCCTGACTCACAACTTCTCTGCTTTCCCAGCTCTGGGCTCCCCCCCTACACACACATAAGGCTTTGTTGGTATCCCTCCTCTGTCCTGCCCCGCAATCCCCCTGCTATTCAAGTCTTGGGCATCTCTGGAGTCGAGGTTGGGAGTCTGGCTGAGCGGTATGGTCGGCGTGGGGATCTCCAGAGAGGGGCATTCGGAGAGGTGACCATTGTTTCGAAGGGGATTTAATTATTTGGTTTTTGAAACTTTCAAACCTGATATCCATTGTCTTTTTCTTTTCCTGTGTGTTCCCTCCACAGGAGGCTTCTACTCAAGATCCCCAGCACCCCGTGGGAAGCGGTGCCAACCTCACTCTGAGGATTCGAAAGGCTCCCTTGCCGAGCTGATAAACCGGAGATAATCCAGGAAGATAATGAATAAAACCTCCACAATGCAGTGAGTGGCTAGAAGGCAATTAACACCGCACCGAGCCTTCTCCGTGGCGCGTCTCCCATCTCTGCCTCTCCCAGCAATCCAATCCCGCCCACGCTGCGGAGTAGATCCCAGGAGAGAGGGCGTAGGATGATGGAAGGGTGACTCCTGCCATGACCTTTCTCCCAGCCTGCTCAGAGCTGGGGTCCCCGAGTGTGAGCACAGGACTGGGGCTCGCATGGACAGGCAGGGCTGGGAATGTGAGAACCCTCCCATGCACCTCAGGGGAGTGAATGTAATTAACGGCTCTCTCCATTGATCCATGCAGCACCTTCCACCTCCATACTTGTCAGCCTCCCTGGGCCAGCCTCTCCCCATCTGAGACAGTCCCTGCCTTGTCCCCCCAAATCCATTGCAGCCCCTTATCTGGCTTTCCATTGTCCCCTCCCCTCTCTATTCCTTTCCTGTTTCAGTTCTTACTCTCTTTTCCCCTCTCCAAGATCTCTCCTTCCTATCTCGGCCTCTCTCTCAAATGTCTCTCACTTTCCCCAGTTCCATTCCTCTCTGCCCTCTTCCCCAGTACATAGTTGGCATCGTACCCTCTGTGAGCTTCCAGCCACTATGGGACAACATGTTTTCACCAGAGCAGGTTTGATAGTCATGCCGATAGAGAAGGTTCTGAAGCGCTCGTCACCATTGTATCTGGGCGCTATCTGCATAGATGTAGAAGTAAGTCAGAACTTCCAGCAGAGCCAGCCCCCTCTCTTCTCTGCCTGCATGTGGGCAGAGCAGGGACTGGAGCGCAGATCCCAGGTCAGCTCTCCCCAGACATGCCCCACAGCCTGGTGATTCTCACTCCACCTACACCACACAGCCAGCAGGATGGGAACTTCATGAGCCATGATCGAGGAGTTTGTAGCCAGGGCCAGGAAACCATCTGAGATGTCCCAGATCTTGAAGCCTGGTCTGGGAGTTCCCAGACAGATGATGCATCCTGACCTCCACCTACTGTTTGTAAAACCAGGTGGGCTGAGAAGCTAATCAGTCTGTAACTTCAGCCAAGGCACTGCCCACAGTAGCCCTGATTGGAGGATCGCCCAGCTCCACTGATTGGTCTGACGACTCTGTTTAAGCTAGAAGGTGGCACAGGAAGTTTGTCCAGGCAACAAGGTGGTTTCCTGTTGTGGCTGCATTGGTCCCTGTGTGTGCCTGCCTCCTGCACCCAACCCTGTTCCTGCTTCCTGCCTTTGCTCCTGTTCCCACCAGGCTCCAGCTCCGCACTTGATCCTTGCCTCTCCTCCAGTTCCTGCTCTTACACCTCGCCTCCAATCACCAGTGACCAGTCCTGACTCCGGCCCCGGCCTCCGACTTCCAACCTGGACCCTGTCTCTGGCTTGACCTTTGGCATTTGGTATCCAGCCTCAGCTCTGACACTCAGCTTTGATTTCTGGTTCTGACTCTGGCTTGACCCCTGACTCTGGTAATTGGCAGTTGACTCTAATGCTGACCTTTGGCTTTTTTCCCCAATCTGGAAGCCTGCTCCAACCACTAGACCTGACTCCTGCTCTGACTACTAAGCAAGACCACCTGCATCCCACTCCATAACATTGTCCTCAGAACGGGGTGTCCGTATGGTCATGATTCTCTTTCCCGTTGGAGAGGGAAGGAGGAAGCCTGAGGTGGATGGTCAATGAGCCAATAGCTTCTGGCTATTGTCAAGAGAAATTCACCAGCCCACATCCAAAATTCCTAGATTCCAAGCCCAGAAGGAACCATCCTGATCATCTAGTCTGACCTCCTGTAAAGCCCAGGCCAGAGACCTGGCCCCAAACAATTCCTAGAGCTGAGCTTGTAGAAACACATCCCATCTTGATTTAAAATTTGTCAATGATGGAGAATCCACCACAACCCTTGGTAAATTGTAACCCTTCTGCCCCTCTGAGTTGGCAGCAACAAGGGCCAGGTTCAGTATCCAGGGGTTCCGTTTCAATAACACAAGGCATAACCGGCTCGAGCCCCCACCCAGTGACCTGGGACATTTACATACCACACCCCCCTGGGCGCCTCTAGGAGGCAATACTTCCCCTCTCGCAAGCACGGAGTCTGAGTGTAGCGAAATCTTTTTAATAAAGGAAGGAAACAATGCGGCATCCCATTGGAGAAACACCACAAACAGAGTTATAACACAAACCATAACCACCCCCCCAAGTACATTTAGCAATGTCCTTTTCCCCTTAGGGTCTTAAGTCCAATCACTCCAAAGTCCAACAACCCAAAAGTCTCTGGTCAATGCCACCACAGAATTCAAGAGTCTATCTGTAGAGGTCCCTCCCCCCAGCCTGGGTGAAAGGGGCACCTTACGTGGTCCGGGTCCCAACTTGCCCTGCCTCTCTCCGGGTTCTGCTTCCGCCTTTCTTCCACGAACTGCTCCGCTTACCAGCCGCTTCCACTCTGCTCCTCGGCGTCTCACAAACTGCTCCGCTCCACACACTGCCTCTGAGCTGCTTCCAGTTGTTCCCAGCAAACTGCTAGGCTCCGCTCGCACTGTGGGTGCTCACACACGCGCCCCAGCTACTCCGCTCTGCCAGCCGCTCACTCCACCGACTGTCCTGTGTTCCGCTCCAGCCATCTCCATAACTGCTCACTCTGCCAGCTGCTCTTTTCCATAAAAGGAAGTATAGCTTCAGCTTCCCCCACTAGTTTAGCACAGTACTCCAAGTGTCCCGCTCAGTAATTTCAGCTCTTTGTGATTCAGCACTATAGGGGAGCCAGTTGCTAGTGCACCATTAGCTCAAAGTGGTTCAGCTCAGGCAACCTGTATCTAGAGTCTAAGGGAATTAAATCAACCTGACATCCAAGTGGAGAAGGGGGGGTGCAACTGATGCTTTCTAGCTCCACAATGGAGCCTGACAAACAGGCAACAAAATACCTGTCCCCAACCTCTCTCCTTCACAGGGTTTTGGAAACCCATGTCCCTTGTCTAGCAAGTACCCACCCAACTGAGGTTGAGTCATTTCTGTCACAAAGCACACACAGCTCGGCAGTCTGGGATGGGCAGGCGTGCATGCATATTTGAGATTTTGCATTCCAGACATTCTTTCCACACTTCCCATACTTCACCACCGGATGTCAGGGTACAGCTCATCCTGACTCTGCTTACAAATTATTCCCATGGTTAATTACCTTCACTGTCTGAATTTGTCTAGCTTCAATTTCCCGCCATTGGATTGTTTTATACCTTTTTCTGCTAGACTGAAGAATCCATTATTACATACTTGTTCCCCATGTACGTACTTGTAGATTGAGATCGTCACCCCATAACCTCCTCTTTGTTAGACTCAAAAAGCTCAATCTATTTAGCTTATCACTTTACAGCAGGTGTTCTAATCCTTTAATCATTCTCGTGGCTCTTCTCTGAACCCTCTCCACATCCTTCTTGAATTGTGGGCACCAGAACTGGACACAGGATTCCAGCTGAAGTCACACCAGTGCCAAGTAGAGAGGTAAAATAACCACTCTGCTCCTACTCCAGATTCTCCTGTTTACACAACCCAGGATCACATGAGCTCTTTTGGCCACCGCATCATATTAGAAGCTCATGTTCTGCTGATTATCCACCATGACCCCCAAATCTGTTTCAGAGACACAGCTTCCCAGGGGAGGTTCACCGCTGGTTAAGAATGGCCAACATTCTTTGTTCCCAGATAGTTATATTTCCATTTAGCTGTATTAAAACGCATTATTGTTTGCTTGCATCCCATTTACCAAGCAAACCAGATCACTCTGAATCGGTGACCTGCCCTCTTCATTGTTTACCAACTCCCCAATTTTTGTGTCATCTGCAAACTTTATCAGTGTGATTTTTGTTTTCTTCCAGGTCAACATCGCTACTTGGTGTAGTCAGCTCTATAGATCGTGTGTTCATCGTGGTTCTCCTGCCAGCTCTCTCTCTCTGCACAATCTCACCTCTCTTTGCACAAAAGGTTCTCCTCCTCTTCAGCTCCTGCCACTGGAACAGTCTCCTTACAACCTGTCATCTCACCCTCATCTCACTCCAAACCTCGGCAGGAAACACCACCCCCCTCTCTTGCTGCTGCCTCCAAACACCTCCCTACCTCCGTTATCGCTCTGAAGCTAAGTGATTCAAGCTACCTTCCATAAAACATGCTAATGGTGCTGCATTGTATAATTTATAATGCACTCCTATGATTCCTCCCCACCCCACTCCTCTGGCTGCAGCCTTTGGAGATGCAGCAGGCACCAGAGATGTTGCACACCATAAAGCTATGTTGCATCATTGCTTCTCTCTTTGTAGGTTCCAGCTGAGCAGGCAAAGACCCATGTGCTCTTCTGGTGAAAAGAGCTGGACCATGGGTAAATCTACAGTGCAGTCAGGCACATGCAGCTGCCGTGTGCCAGCTGCCCAAGCTCAGGGTGCCTCCTACCTTGCCGGGTCCTAGAGCCCAGGTTCCAACACAAACATCTGCACCACTATTAAACAGCTCCTTAGCCCAGACCCTTAGCCTGAGTCAGCCAGCAGGGGCCATCTGCGGGTATTTCATTGCAGTGTAGACACACCCTGTGAGCTCTGACGACTGGAGGTCTCTGCTTATCCATAGGCTCAGATAAGCCCCAGCAGTGACAGCACCACAACCCTTACAACAGCCTTTATCCACGAGCCAAGGTGGAGGTCACCAACCTCTCTGCTGGGACGGTTCATGGTAAACAAGAATAGAATGCAACAGGCCAGTGTGTACCGCTGCCCTCTGCTGGAGAAAACCAGAAGAACTCTACTGTGTTTCATGAGCCCTATGCTCCTAGCATCTAGTGGGGAGTCTCCTTTAGATCAAGTGGTAGAGCGTGGGGATTGCTGAGTGGGAGGATGTGAATTCTATCCCCATGAAGTTCCTGCCAAGCTCCATGGTAGCGATCATGAAATCCCCAGTAGCCCTGGATTTGCTAAGCAATGCCATAGCCTGTTACCTCTTCCATGCTCCCAACTCAGAGATTGAGCGTTGAGCTGCTGCATGATGTAACGGTGCTGGGATAGGGACAGCTGTCTTGTGATGGGCTGGACTGAGACCTAGGAAATTCCTGTCGCCCAGAGGGCTCCAGACAGCTCTCAGTTAAGAAGGGCTTGCTGTCACTGCCAGCCTGGGCTGGAATGGAGCTGGCATCTTGGAGGTAGAAAGCTGTATGGCACCGGATCAGTCAGCTGAGTTCTTTTCCCTCTGTCTGAGGCTTCTGTTTACCCGGGTGTGACACTCCGGGGCATTATCCAGAGCAAAGAGGGGCTGGGTTATCACCTGCCCTGTAAACCTCCCATCCCATGGATGCTTAGAATCATAGAATCATAGAATATCAGGGTTGGAAGGGACCTCAGGAGGTCATCTAGTCCCCCCACCTGCTCCAAGCAGGACCAATCCCAACTAAATCATCCCAGCCAGGGCTTTGTCAAGCCTGACCTTAAAAATCTCTAAGGATGGAGATTCCACCACATCCCCAGGTAACCCATTCCAGTGCTTCACCACTCTCTGAGTGAAAAAGTTTTTCCTAATATCCAACCTAAACCTCCCCCACTGCAACTTGAGACCATTGCTTCTTGTTCTGTCATCTTTTACCACTGAGAACAGTCTAGATCCATCCTCTTTGGAACCCCCCTCATTCTTCTCTTCTGCAGACTAAACAATCCCAGTTCCCTCAGCCTCTCCTCATAAGTCATGTGCTCCAGACCCCTAATCATTTTTGTTGCCCTCTGCTGGACTCTCTCCAATTTTTCCACATCTTTCTTGTAGTGTGGGGCCCAAAACTGGACACAACACTCCAGATAAGGCCTCACCAATGTCGAATAGAGGGGAACGATCACGTCCCTCAGTCTGCTGCCAGTCCTTCCATTGATTCCAAGTCCTTCCCTCTATCCAAGACCTGGTGCGGATTCTGGCAGAGAAGAAGGGAGTTAGAGCTAGGGACTAATGGAAAAACTGCAGCCTGAGGATGCTTTGTAAGTGACTGGTCCTGGTGTGTGAGCTTCAGTCAGTGCTTCCCTGGAAGGCACGGAGGTGTGGCTGGGATGCCCCCGACCCCACAGGAGCAAGATACTCGAACCTTTGCTTCCCCGGGATTGTTGCTTGCTGTGCCAGGGCCGTTCCTATGGCACTCGTTCAGCATGCCAGGGCCCAGACCCCTCCGCTGCACCCTTTAACCGCGGGACTGGCCACTTCGCAGAGCCCCCCAGCCCCTGGTGTGCTCGGGGGTTCTCCTGGAAAGCATTGCATTTGGTGCTTGTGAAAGTAGAGGTTGAGGTTGTAGGCTACATCCATGGTGCACACAGGTCTACAGACAGCTCATCTCCGCTGGTGCGCTTCTGCCCTCACCTCCATCCCAGCTCAGCAGAGACCTGCCCTCACTGGGAGGCACCCAATGTCCAGAACCTGGGTGAAACTCACCAGCCTCCTTTCCACCTCTACCCAAGCTGGGACTTTATCTCAGGACCCTGAGACTAGTGCCCCAACTCCTCTGCACCACACAGAGGCCTCGAGCTGCCAGTTGGCTGGGGAGCAGGCCTCCCGGGGTGGCTGCAAAGGGAACCTGTCACGCAGCAAGGGGCTGTAACAATTAGCTCCGTCCTCAGCAAACTGTAATCACTGAGTTGTTCTGGGATAATTATGTCTTGATAACAACATCACACGTTCGGGTTCCTTTATTGCTGTTCCCGTTAATTATAATTACCATGCAAATTGTGGCATGTAAGCAACCCCAGGTGATTAACAAAGCTGTGAGGGCCTTGGGAAAGGACTGTGACTGAGAATACAGAATCTTCTATTTATCTCACTGTCTATCCCCACACCCCCACATCTGTCTAGCTTGCTGTCCATCCCCATATATACACTTCTATCTGGTTCATTATCTCTTGCTATAAACCCCCTCCATCTATTTCACTATCTATTACCATAAACACACCATCTATTCCTGCATATACCACTCTCTCTCCCCATATGCACCCCACCTCTATCTCTCTCACTGTCTATCTAGATATAAACTATATAAAGTCCATTTTTTCATGTCTGAAGACTGGTGACCTCGTAGCAGAATTTTTGGAAGGCTTCTCCGTCCATCGCTACCTTCGCACACTCAGCAGCAGACCTCCCCATGATCCATCACACGCCATCCATCCATCTCCTCCCCAGTTGTCCCCTACGAGGATGACCCACCACCATTCCTTTCAGGATCACGTTCTCAAGGTCGTTTCCATCTCTCTGCCTGATGTGACCAAAGCACATGAGTTTTTGCCTGTTGATTTCAGACAACAGTGTCTGCTTCTCTCCAGTAAGATCTCTAATGTAACAGGCATAAGGCAGGAGGCCCAAATTATGGTCAAAACCCAGAGAGGAGTGACTGTGCAACCTATGTGACCAAGAAGAGTTCGAGGCTTTCTACTCCAATGTTCCAAAAATGCCCTGGCATGAGAGAGATTTTCTCAACTGATCAGGGATCTTCAAAGACATCTCAGTGTGAAGAGATGAGGAAAGGCTAACCCAGACCCTGAGGCACAGAGAGAGGCAGAGCAAGCCACCACAGGTCATGCAGGAATGGGAGATTAAGCCCCAAGCAGAGCCTGTGACCCTGTCCTGGGTGGGTCGTGCCTGCCCCCCAACAGACTGGGGTGGGGCTGACACTTTCCTAGTTTGGCAGCACCTGTAGAGCTACCCCATCAAATCTGTCTCTGTCTGTCATCAGCCATATGTGTCCATCATCACTATCAACCTCCATCCAGATGGAGCACAGCATGCTGGGACCTGGCGCCTCCATCGGCCAAACTCGCCTCAACTCTGACAGACATCTCCTGGCTACTTCTGAGTCAACAGCCCCTGCTCGAGGCACCTGCCCCTCAGAGCCACAGGAGTGCACTGGAGGATGTGAGAGATGATCGCCAGAGAATTGATGGACAGTCCCCTTTCAGACCAGAGAAGAAGGTGTCCATGGGCTGGATTCCAGCCAGGCACTTTGGCCATGTCTGCTGCACTGTCTCTTCTCGTGAGGTTTCCTCAAGGATGCAGGAGGAGCCTGGCTCACCCATTACTCAGCAGCTGAGCTGGGCCTCCTGGCAACCACCCAGCTGTGACGGCCCCTGGATCACTCTCCATTTCAGACGCTTCTTGGGTGTCTGTGTCTTCCTCTGCCGGTGGGTCTGTCCCCACCACCCATGCCCTGTGGGACAAGCCCAGAGGACAAAGCTGCACTGTCCCATGAACAGAAGAAGGCATAGAGTGTCTCCTTATTCCTCCCTTTGCTCCCAGAAGGAAAGTACCTTGGCACAGCTGACTCCCCACTCCATGTCAGTGCTCTGGAGGCTCTACCTGTTCCCCACTCTGGCCTCGCTTACCTGCAAAGGAGGGGGAGCTGCAGGCACTCCCACCTTGCTCCAGGTGATGGGGGGAGCACAGGAAGAAGAGGCAGGGACTGCCACACTCTTCCTCATTTGTGCCTCAGTTTTCCTAGCTGGAAAATAGGGCTACCCCTTACCGATAGTGCTCCAGTAGCGTGGTTTGACCTACTTAATTATTGTGCAGTGAGCCCCTCATATGAACGTCTCTCTCCTTCTACACATGTGCACCGAGTTTATCATTATTACCGTGCCAGACAATCCTTCTTCATTAGGCCTTGGAATTTGCTTTCGCTGCGTTAAGTCAGACCTTTAACATTATTTAAACATAATGGGCTTGGAGGGGTTTTTGTTATTTTTAATGCAGACCAGATTTCGCTAGGATGGGAGAATAAATTGTTCTTCAGCCGGACCGACCGGCTGCCTTTCCAGCTACTGAAGCTTGGAAGATGCCAGCTGCAGTACGCTGCCAGCCAGGTCTTTTGGCCTGAATTCCAGCCAGGTTGTGGCAGGAAGAGGGAAGAGGAGATGTCTTTTCCCTTTCACTACGCTTTGGTCGATGCTGGCGGGGTTGGTGTTCTTTAACATTGATTACCCGAATCTCTAACTGAAGGGTGTCTGAAGGGCCCGTGTGCTCCACCGCAGAGGTGTGGGTAGGGAGCCAGGGCATGGCCTGCAATCCCACAGGCGTGCTGCCCGAGCGAGTCAGATTTTTCAGTCCAAACGATTCTTGACGAGACATGGTTCTGTCGTCGAACAGAAGCTACCCTGGGCAATGTCCAGTTTTCTTTGTCAAAAAGCCAAAGGCTTATTTTTTTTTTTCATTTTTTGAAAATTTTGCAGGTTTTTAGTTAAAACAAACTCCAAACCGAAACATTTTTCAGTTGCCGAAAACGGAAACAATCTTGGAAATGTTTGTTTTCTGGCATCCCAAATTCCCCCAAATGTCTGGATGTCAATTTTCTTTTTGACAAAAAACCTGAGAACGCCGTGGAAAAATTTGGAAGAAAATGAAAAGAAATTTCCTGGGGGTGGGGTGGAGAGGGGAATTCCCAGCTAACGTTATAGAATCATAGAATATTAGGGTAGGAAGGGACCTCAGGAGGTATCTAGTCCAACCTCCTGCTCAAAGCAGGACCAACCCCAACTAAATCATCCCAGCCAGGACTTTGTCAAGCCGGGGCCTTAAAAACCTCTGAGGATGGAGATTCCACCACATCCCCAGGTAACCCATTCCAGTGCTTCACCACCCTCTTAGGGCATGGCTACACTTGCAAGTTGCAGCGCTGGAGAGGGGGTTACAGCGCTGCAACTTAGCAGGTGTCTACACTTAAAAGCTCAGCCAGCGCTGCAACTCCCTGTTTGCAGCGCTGGCTGTACACCTGGGTCTGCTTCCGGTGTAGCGATTCCAGGCTGCTGTTGCAGCGTTGGTCATCAGGTGTGGACACTCACCAGCGCTGTAATTGGCCTCCAGGGTATAGGAGGTATCCAGCTACCTTTTTAGCCTCTCTGGTCATTGCTGCACTCCACTGCCCTGGGCTCAGAGGCCTGGAGAGAAGGGGAGGGTTAGTAGAGGAACCGAGGAGGGAGGTTTACTGAGGTGTTTGTTGCACTTCACACAGTCATTCAGCAGGAAGAAGCTAGGCAGTGCAGCTGCTGGGACTGGTAGGTGAGGAAACCAGCAAGGAGCTGTTCCTGGTAAAGAGCTTTATATTATAAGGATGCAAATGTTTTGGGAGCAGGGGGGCTATGGCTGCCTGCAGCATGCCTAATGTGAATAGCCCATTGATTTCCCTGTAGCTGCTTCTTTGCTTTCCACAAGTCACCAGAAACCCATGCGTTCACAGAGTAGCAACCCCACCCCCGACCCTTCCCAGGTGAGATGTGTGTGCAAGTGGCTCTGAGGAGTAGCTGCTGTGGCAGATGTGGGGTAGGGTTCAGTTTTATTCCTGTAGGCTGCTCTTTTGCTTTCCACAAAGTACAGAAACCCCATGGCTTCCAGAGTGAAGCAACCCCCACCCCCCCTTCCAGGTGAGCCACGTGGCAGCCCCCCCTTCCCTTGTGAGCCGCGTGTGGGGAAACTCGCCATCTTATCTGCAGCTGCGGCCTTCTCTGTGCTATGCTCAGAATGTGTAAATGATGCTACAAGAAAACTCTTAAAACAATGCAGGCTCTGTATTAAAAGTATCTCTCTGCTGTTTTTTTTAAAGTGCCTGAATACTGCTCCACTCAAGCGCAGCTCTGAAAGACTGCACGAGCTTTTAAGAACCAAGGCAAGAGCTAAGGAAGAATGGTTGAAAGCAGTTATGATCTGTATTCCACAGAAATCAAAAGTGCAGACTGGAGGGTTAAGGAAACCATGAAAGGAACAGGCTGCCAAGAGAAAGGAGAGGTGCCAAGAGAAGAGGAATTGCGACTACCAAGAGAAGACAGATCGGCTAGAGGTGTTAAAAAAGCCCCTCTCATTTCTTTCATGTATTATTTTACTTTCCAGAACTAATGAATTAAATAAATATATACATGATTCATATAATGCTGTTGATTGGTTATTAATGACTGCTGTTTCAAACATGTGTGGGTCCCCGCCACTCCCTGGGGTGTGCACATGTGTGGTTCCAGCTGCGTACCTGCAGGGTAATGCCCTGGAAAACTGCAGGGCAGCAGTGGCATGGGGCTGGCTGAAGGCAGGGCAGGGCTATGGAGGTAGGCAGGCTGACTGGCTGCAGGCAGGGCAGGGATGTGGCTGGTTGGAGACAAGGGGTGTGGGGCGGGCTGGCTTCAGGCAGGCCGCAGGGGGGTGGCAGGGGTTTGCAGCGCTGGAGACAGAGGAGTGTGGGACTGGCTGGCTCAGGCAAGTGGGTGCAGCAGGATTGCTGGAGACAGGGCGGGTGTGCGGGCTGTGGCAGAGTGTGCAGAGCTGTTCAGGCAGCAGTTGTGTGGGGGGGCTGGCATGGCTTGGGCAGGCTGCAGGGGTGTGTGGAGGGGTGGCTGGAGCAGGAAAGGCGGTGTTTGGCAGAGGTGGGTATGGGGTGCAGAGCTGGTGCAGGCAGGGGGGCTGGACTGGTGGGGCAGGGTCCCAAAAAATGGGGGGGTGCAGCAAGGCAGCTGGAACCCCAAGCCCTTAAGTAGCCCCCAAACTCCCTTCTACTCGGGACCTTTTAAATAGCCTGGGAGCGGCTGGGGAATGCACAGAGGAAGGTGGGGCTCAGCGGCTATTTGAAGGACAGGGTGCTGCCCGCCCTGAGGGCAGCTGGAGCCCAGGACTTTTTAAATACCCCCCTCACTGCCCCAGGGCCGGGTGGGGCTATTTAAAGGCCCAAGAGCTCCGCCGGGGTCGCGGGGGCTCGCCGCGCTCCAGGCCGGGGGCTCGGCGCGGGAGGAGCGGGGGCCTTGCGCGCTCCCGGCCAGGAGAGCAAAGCCCCGCTCTCTGGCCGGAGCCCCGGCTGGAGCCCCTGTCCGAGCCACGAGCCCCGGGCTGGAGCCCCGTCACAGCGCGGGCAAAGCCCCGCGACTCCGCTCTCCGGCTGGAGCCCGGTCGGTCAGAGCGGCGACAAGCTCCGCGACTCCGCTCTCCTGCCGGAGCGCGACAAAGCCACCGTCGCCCCACTCTCATGGCTGGAGCCCCCGGCCGAGCGCCGCCATAAGCCCCGCTGCCCAGCTGGAGCTTGCTGGGAGAGCGGGGCCATGCTGCGCTTCCCGCTGGCGCTATCACTCAAAGGAGCGGGACCAGGAGCAGACCACAGCCGGCGATGGGGTAGTTTAAAAAAAAAAAATAAAACGTTGCCCCTCTTAGGGCGTGTGGTCCGATTCCCTTGCAGCTGGGGTTGTTGGAACAGGAAGCGCGAATGACCCGCACCCTTCCGTCCCCCTCCCACAACCCACAGTCGCCAAATGGGAGGAGGTGCTCTGTGGGATCAGCGCCCACACGCACCCAACTCACAACAGCGCTGCAACTGGTGCAAGTGTGGACACACTGCAGCCCTGGTCGCTGTCAGTATGGACACACTGCAGCGCTGGCCGTACACAGCTGTACGAGCACAGCTGTAACTACCAGCGCTGCAAAACTGCCAGTGTAGCCACAGCCTTAGTGAAATAGTGTTTCCTAATAGCCAACCTAGACTTTCCCCACTGCAACCTGAGACCATTATGTGGGACTTATGTACAGTGTGAGGATTGTGTTTGACCATCTCACATGGGCCCTATTCTTCCTCCATGATCCTGCACCATTTGTCCCCCTTGGGTTCTTCTTTGGATAAGTCCCCTTAGGGGAGGTCATTCAATAATGATTCCAACTGCTGTCTGAACACAAAAGTGAAAGCAAATCTTATCAGTTAATCCCAACTCTTGCTAAAGCCCAGGTTTCTAGGGCTGTGACAGTACCAAATCAGGATTCAGGGACACTGGCAGAGCTGGGTGGGGGGATCCTTGGTCTGGAGTAGCAGAGGGGACTGCAGATCCGGATGGAGGACCAGCAGCAAGCGTAATCGGGAGGCCCCAGGACTGGAATAGCAGGGGATGCTGCAGCTTACCACCTGTAACACAGAGAAGAAGCCGTTGGCAGAACTAACAGTCTTTTGCTTCTGCACAGCATCTCCCGTAGCAGAACCCGTGGAGGGAGCCCCCTTCCGCCCAAGGCCCTCTCCCGTTTCTCGTCCTGATGATTATGATCATTACTGTCTCGTTTTGAGCTGTAAATCAGAAATATTGTGCCTCCTGCTTTTCCTCTCTGGGGAGCGCATAACGAGCGACAAGATTGACTCCAAAGTTCAGTGCCGTTCTGCTGAAAAAGTGCCGTGACAAATGGAAACTGTCTTCCTTTTTAGAAGAAGTTTTGATTGGAATCAATCTGATTTTTTTTTAAGAGCATAAAAAGGGAGTAGTTAAAAGTAAGATTTATTCCAAATTCATCTTATCAGCTCGGAGCCATTCAATTCTGTAATCTGTTCCCAGAGGGTCTGCACCAAGAAGCCCATATTCAGACTCAATCTTGTATTTCATTAGATTATTTCTGGTGTTAAAAAATAAGATTGATTCCTACTTTATGTTACAGGGCTCCAGCAATTTATTTTTTAATGATATGAGGTAAGAATCAATTTCTGGGTTCTTCTCTTTTTGCTTTTCCTGCACCAGTGTCCCCGGCAGAGGGGAGGAAGCCGGCTCTGAAGGATTCTCAGCCTCTTTCTGAGGAAATTTGCAATATGGACTGTTAGGGAGTCTGCTCTCTGAATAGTGCCTGTTCCAAGGAGGAGCAGGAGACCCATGTGCATGTCTATACTGCAGCCGTGTGTGTGTGTGTGTGTCTATAAGTCTCAGCAGAGCAAGCAGGCTGAAAATAGCAACCCAAGCCTCTGCCCCTGCTGCCCTGGCCACAACGCTGTTTTTAGCTTGCTAGCTCAAACAGCACTCGTGCATGTACGGGAATATCACCTAGATAGACATAGCCTTTGAGCGGCCCTGCACTGCACCAATGCAGAGTCCTAAGCGCATGTTGTCCATTGCCAGGCAGTCATTAGCGCCAGAGCGTGGTGGGTGCATTTAGCGCTCACCGTACCCCCGTGTAAATTGGTGATGCCAGGCCCCTATGCTGGACTCCATTTCCATCGGAGCAGTGTGATTTGCACCAGTAGAACTTGCCCGGGTTTGCAGTCATGCTGCACTGCTGTCGGTGGTAGGGGGGTTTGGTGCAGCTACGCCCGGGACTGAAGTTAAATCCCAGTGTAGACAGGGCCCCAGAACCTGAGCTGAATGCCTTCTCCTGCTGGGTCTTCGGCAGCAATTCTGCGGTTGGTCCCTCAGTCCCTCTCTTCCTCATTGAACTGCTGCCGAAGTGCTGCTGAAAAGGAAGAGAGGAGGCGAAGGACCAAAGAATTGCTGCTGAAGAATGAAGTGGCGCGATTGAGCTACTGCCAAAGTGGCGCCGATCGGTTTTAATCTTTCCCCCCACCCCCACTTCGCTGCTTGGGGCAGCAAAAAAGCTGGACCCGGCCCTGGCTGCAGTGAGAGGTACTGTTCACACCGGCAAGGTGTGCCCCTCCGAATGCGTGCCTGCGCTTGCAATGAGATCAGGAACACTCAGTCTGCCAATTTCTGCCCAGGACATGGCTCTGTGGCTCCCTATCGAAGTACGTAACTCAAGACAGCCACCATGAAACCCCTTACAGCTGCCAATGCCTGCAGGACAAGAAGCCAGGAAAGGCCCTCTGCTCTGAAGCTACTCAGCTGGTCTGGCACCTGTGATCTGGAGGTCTCAGCACTCGGTCTGGATCCCTAGAGGGTTTCGTGCCTGGAAGCAGGGTGGATGCTGCACAGGGTCTCATCTGCTCCTGATGCCCAGTCCCCTGCCTGAAGATTAGTGTTGGAAGAGACCCCAGGAGATCACTAGTCCCACCCCCTGCTCAAAGCAGGACCAACCCCAACTAAATCATCCCAGCCAGGGCTTTGTCAAACGGGTCTTAAAAATCTCTAAGGATAGAGATTCCACCACCTCCCTAGGGAACCCATTTCAGTGCTTCACCACCCTCCTAGTGAAAAAGTTTTTCCTAATATCCAACCTAAACCTCCATCATTGCTCCTTGTTCTGTCATCTGCCACCATTGAGAACAGCCGAGCTCCATCCTCTTTGGAACCCACCCTTTCACATAGTTGAAGGCTACTATCAAATCCCCCCTCAATCTTCTCTTCTGCTGACTAAACAATCCCAGTTCCCTCAGCCTCTCCTCGTAAGTCATGTGCTCCAGACCCCTAATCATTTTCATTGCTCTCCGCTGGACTCTCTCCAATTTGTCCACATCCCTTCTGTAGTGGGGGGCCCAAAACTGGATGCAATACTCCAGGTGTGGCCTCACCAGTGCCAAATAGAGGGGAATAATCACTTCCCTCAATCTGCTGGCAACACTCCTACTAATGCAGCCCAATATGTCGCTAGCCTTCTTGGCAACAAGGGCACACTGTTGACTCATATCCGATTCTCGTCCACTGTAACCCCTAGGTCCTTTTCTGCAGAACTGCTGCCTATCCATTCGGTCCCTAGTCTGTAGCAGTGCATGGGATTCTTCCATCCTAAGTGCAGGACTCTGCACTTGTCCTTGTTGAATCTCATCAGGTTTCTTTTGGCCCAGTCGTCTAATTTGTCTAGGTCACTCTGGACCCTATCCCTACTCTCCAGCATATCTACCTCTGCCTCTAGCTTAGTGTCATCTGCGAACTTGCTGAGGGTGCAATGTATCGTGACTGAGCAATGGATAATATAGCCTGGGAAGGTTTGATTGTGACTTTGCTGCAATAAAGAGGCACACGTTTCTGTACGGGGTGTTTCTGACAGCGTGTGTAATTAACCACTGGAACAGCTCCGTGAGGGACATGCTGGAGTCTCTGTCACTTGAAGACTTGCACTTGAGACCAAATGGCTTGTTCTAAACGATCCACTCATGCTCAAACAGGAGTGAGGGGTTTGCTGGGAGGGCTCTCCAGCCTGTGTGATGCAGGAGGTCAGACTGAATATGGGCCCCTTCTGGCCTTTCTCTTTATGAAGCCATGAATCTAAGCCACCCTGAGCATGGGAACTTTGCAAGACAGGTCAGACGGAACCAAGGAGGGCACCTCGTTCAACCTTCTCACAAGCCCCAGCGTAATGCTTGAGACAATGGCAAAGAGACACAGCTATGAAGTCCCTGATAACATCCCTTGGGGAACTGGCTCCTTGCCTTCTTTCTGCCTATTCCCGTCTCACTCTTGCACATGGCTAGGGTCTCCCTGTGGCCCCTCCGGCATAAATCACCCTTCCAGCTCTTCACCGCAGGCTGGATCAGGGTGCCCTGAATTGTGCAGAAAGGCACCATGCTCCAGGACAGGTCCTGCTGGCTTCAATGAGGTGACCCATGGAGGAAGGTCATTATGCACTCATGGAGGAAGGGTGGGATGATTTAGTTGGGGATTGGTCCTGCTTTGAGCAGGGGGTTGGACTAGATGGCCTCCTGCAGTCCCTTCCAACCCTAATAGTCTATGAGTCTATGATTCTATGTTGGTAGCACTGTCTTTGTGGCACTGAGCATCTGCATTCCAGGCATGGTCCTGTCGGAAGGGCCACCCCAGCTGGGTAGCCTGAACTGGTACACGGTTGGGAGCATGCGTAGCAGTAGGAAGGCCCCAGTAAGATTCTGAGGGCCACGTTACAGTCCAGGCCTCTGTGAGATGCTCAGCCCCCTTATGTGCCACAGAAGCTGATGGAGATGGGGCTCTCACCTTGAACAGCGGGGCCCAGTGTGTCTGGCTTGCTGGGTGTGCCCCTGCATCTGTGGTGGAATCTCTGCGTATTTCTGTCTCTGATGCTCCATCCGGCTGGCTGTGCACACACGTCCGGGTGTATTTATCTCTCCCTGGCTCTGTGTCTGTGTGTCAGTCCATGTCTCTCTCAGGGTACGTTTACACATCAGGGAGCGTGATTCCTGGCCTGGGTAGAAGGACCCGCATTGCTTGAGCCAGCATGCTAAACACAGAGCGTGGTCACAGCGGCACCCACAGCTGCATAGGTTAGCCACAGCTTGCTGAACCGCCCGATCCTTAGCGTACACACACGGGTGCCTAGCTCATGCTGCTGCATCCACACTGCTCACTCGAGCCGAGCCGCTGTGCAGACAAACCCTTTGTGTGTGAATGGGTGCCCCACACTTCTGTGCATTTCTGTACATGTGCCTGTGTGTGTCTCTCTCTTTGCCTCAGTGTCTCTCCCTGTCACCGTAGATGCACGTCTGTCTGTCTGGCCATTATTCTTCCAGGAGCCCCAGCTCATTTTCTCCTATTAGCATTTCCCCGGTGCTGTCTTTTTGTTTTTTCCCGTTTTCTCATTATAAATATACGTCCCGGCTCCAGCGTGCTCTGGAAATGAAATGTGAATTTGATAAAGGAGCCCTGGCTCTCGCTCCCAGCCGCGGACTGAAAACAAGAACCCTTTGGAGAACAGCAGGGCACTTTTTTTTTTCATAAGGGAGGGGGGGAATTGATTTGCTTCCTTTGCTCTGGCACTGAATGAAATCCTTCCAGCAATTACCGGGAGATAATGGCCTGAAATTAAGCAGACCTATCTCGCTTTCTAACTATAGGGTTGTGGTTTTGTGTGTGTGGTTTTTTTTAACATTGAATACAGAGTGAATAACAATCAGCAAGGCATTAGGTATTCAGACCCGCGCTACCTGGGACATTAAAGCACATGTACATGGCAAGGTTATTATTATTGTTTATTGTTAACTGTGTGCCATCAGGGTGCACAGAACAGCATGCAAATAGGGAGAGACAATGGGTCTGTCCCAATGAGTTTGCAATCTGAAGAAGGCACAAGAGTTCACACACATATGGGACATGCTGGATGAAGGAGAGCTATGCTTGAAGCAAGACAGGGTGTCTAACAGACTGTGTCTATCTGCTTGGAAGGGCTCCACTTTATTCCTAAATGTCTGTAAATGTTGATTTCATCACACACACTCAAATGATGAAAACATATTTCCATTGATACTAATCAAAATGTCCAGGTAGGCAAAGTAAGACAAATGCTGCTGGAGAACTGATTAGAGTTTGAATTAAGCATATTGACTTTATATTTTGACACGTGCCGTTGACGATTTGTATTTTAATGGTTATAGAGATTTAATGTTTTGAATCTCAACATCTATTGTCATTAAATAATTCTTGTCTGCGACCTGCAATGTCTGACACCCGCCCCCAGCAATTTCCTACCATGGTGAAAATTTAAATAGATACAATTTTAAAAAAAGCTTTAACTCCATTATTTTGCGCCACTGTGAAAATGTAAATCAGTAAAATTAGACAAAATGCTTAAAACCAGACATCAATATTCTCCATTGAAATGATACAAATATAAAAATTGAATTCTGCCAAGCCATCTGTCTATCTATCTATCTATCATCCCCATCCACCTCATCTATCTATCTATCTTAATCTTAATCTCTTACACACCCCTCTAATGTACTGGTCATCTATCTTCCTGTCCTCTCATGTCATTACTAATGAACACATTATCACAGTGTAAAGACATTGTCAAGCTGTCCTGCAGTGCCTTGGGAGTGCGGGTACCAACCTCAGAGTGGACTGGTAGGAAGCTGGGCACGAACCCCAAACTGGCTGTGAGTTCTATACTTAGATTTCACCAACCAAGTATAAACTCCTCACGCACTGTAAAAGCCTCACCGTGGAGTCACATACAGTCCCTTTGAGTACTCTGATCTGTCTTGTCTTTGTGACAGATGCTCCCTTTACACCAAAGAGCACAGCAATATTCAGGTTACTGCAAGTCCCAAAGGACCAGTCATTTACCCCAGGTCAATTGCACCTTAGATCTCACACCAAAGACAAAGCTTGTAGCAATCCTATAACAAACTAACTGAAGATTTATTTCATAGGCAGAGAAAAGGAGAGTTATTTACAAGGTTAAAGTGTGTAACTGTAGACACATAATCAAAGCGTCTATAATAAGCACGCTCTAGGTGTCCTGTAAGGCTAACCCAGGCTAAACACTGGGGATCTTTAGTTTAGGCTCAGTCGTCCTTTCCTCTCAGAGTCCAAGCAGCATAAAAGAGACAGTTCCTTCTTGTTAGGGCTTTTATTCCTTTCGCCCTTCTGCTTCCAGTTGCTGACTCAGCCGCTGGGAGGAATTCAATTGCAAGTCTCCTCTACACTGGGGCTGGGGTTGGGGGAAAGCAGTCCCCAGAGTCTTTTGTCCGGTGACGTTCCCAATGATCTATCTGGTGTCGATGGGCCTGCTTTTGTGGGGCAAGAGAGAATACTTCCTGTTCTCCTCTTGATGCTCCTCTCCTGTCTGGTGAGTTACAGGTACCGAGCAACCACTTAAATCTCACCATAGAACACGGGATACAGGTATTGTATATGAGATTACTGCAGGCAGCAACTTACGAGCATTTCCTAAAGTCTAAACACAAAATATTTTGATAAGGCTAATAGCTGGTATAACAACGCTAACACCCTGGTGAGCCAGCCTGGCTCCAGCTAGGCCTTGGTCAGTGTTCAGCTGAGATCTGCGGGCCTTGGCAGGAGCTGGCACGGGTTTGCCGGCAGCTCAAGCGCATCAGGGTCTTTCTGACCTCATTGGCTCACTGTTGGAAGGTATGAGGCCCTAGAAGGAATCTGAAGGAGGCTGCTTGGCGTGGGAGGGCAGGGAAGGAATCCCTTGAGTAAGGAAGAAGTGAAGCTGACACTGAGGGAAGGATAACTAGATCTGTGTAAGCAGCAGGAGTTCCCACACCCACTGGCATAAATTTACCCCCTTATCCTGGGGTCTGGTTGTATTGGTAATTCAGATAATGGAAACATTAACTGATAGATTTTAAAGGCAGAAGAGACTATTCTAATCATGTAGTCTGACCTCCTCTGTGACACTGACACCTTAGCCAGTAATGTCTGCCCAACCCATCATTTGTGGT
This sequence comes from Chelonoidis abingdonii, assembly GCF_003597395.2. NCBI lineage: Eukaryota > Metazoa > Chordata > Testudines > Testudinidae > Chelonoidis > Chelonoidis abingdonii. The sequence continues at coordinate 3,969,778 of NC_133774.1, forward strand.
GGAGCTATGGGACACCTTTTAGTCAGTTATCCTACCTTGATTTAAACACTACAAGTGACAAAGGAGCTAATATATCCCTGGGTACATTGCTCCTATGCTTAATTATTCTCAATGTTAAAAATTTGCACCTTGTTTCTATTCTGAATTTGTTTAGTTTCTGCTTCCAGATGTTGGATCTCATTATGCCTTTTTTGCTAAATTAAAGAGCTGTCTTCTAGCAGACACCTCTTCCCTGTGTAGGTTCTGTGATGCTGGCAACACCAGGTGCCAGCTCATGTCATGGTCCCGTGTCTCAGCAGAGCACTAACAAATGCCTCGCTGGGATCAGGCTGGCTCACCTTGGTGTTAATGTAGTTAAACTAGGTATTAGAATGATAAGAATGTGTTTAGTGTTTAGACTTTATTGAATTCTTGTGAGTTGCTGCTTGCATTCATCTCCCTGATAACCTCTGTGTCCAATATTATAAGGTAATATTTAAGCATTTGTACTGGAAGCCTCGGTGACTGTGTAAATCACCAGACAGGAGAGAGACATTAACTAGTGGAAAGTGTTGGTCTCCAACAGAAGGCATTATGTCCTGCCCAACTAGGTAGGCCCATCAACACCAGACAGACTATTATGGAACATTACAGAGAACAAACAACTTTCTTTGTCTGCTCTGCCCGCCACCCATGAAGAGGACTTGTGTAAGTGAATTCCTCCCACCAGCTGAGTTTGCAGCTTGGAGCACACAAGGGTGGGAGGGAGGGAATAACCAGAAGGAACTTTACCTGTATGCTGCTTGGACTCTGGAGGACAAGGTTTTCTGAGCATAAGCAAAGGATCCCCAGCAGCTTAGCCTGGATTAGCCCTAAAGAATATATAGCACTTGCTGATTATAGAAGCTTCTATTGCCTTTTGAAACTTCAGATTGCAGCTCATATATGTTTGCATGTTTGCCTGCTGTAACCTTGTAAAGAACTCTCTTATTTCCTCTTCCAATTTAATAACTCTTTGACTAATTTATTAGCGGATTGGCTACAGACGTTGTCTTCGGTGTGAGATCTAAAGCACAACTGACTCGGGGTAAGTGACTGATCCTTTGGACTGGCAGTAACCTGAATATTGCTGTTATCCATAGTTGAAGGGACCAGCTGTCACAAAGGTAAGCTCACAGGGTTGGTGTACACAGTGGTACTGCCTGTGACTCCATGTTAAGGCTGTTATAGTGCCTGGGGAGTTTGCACTTCACAATTGTTGGTGAAATCTGCCTATAGAACTCACGCACAATTTGAGGTTTGTGTCCTGGTTCCTAAGAGTCCGCTCTCAGGTTGGTACTCACGCTCTTGAGCCTTGTCTGGACACCTTGACAGGTGCTTCTAGACCTTGATAAAAGCACCACATAACCTTTTCTTGGATAAACTAAATAGATTCATCTTTTCAACCTTCCTCCCTCAACTGGCAGTTTCTAAGGTTTTCCTTGCAGTACCTCCTCTGTTCTAGCCCCTAGTTCTCTCGGTCCAGAGGTGCCCTCCAAACTCCTCTTACGCTCACAGATTGGAGCTAATTGGACGCAGCTGATGTAACCTCAGAGCGAATCAGCTAAAGTGGTTCTGCATCTTCCAGACAGGTTCAAAGTACCTGGCATCAGGATGAGTCGTAGATTCCAAGGCCAGATAGGACCATTGTGATCATCTTATCTGACCTCTTGTAGAACAGAAGCCAAAGAAGCAGATCTTTTAGAAAAACATCCCAACCCACGAGAGCCCTCCATTCCTGGCCTGATCCTAGAATCAGCCATGCTATTACAGGAGTATTCAGGCAGGAGACTTGGGCAGATCGCAGCTCCAGTGGAACAGAAAGGACATACCAGAGTGACAACCATGGTATTTATGTATGAATTGTGCAAGAGAGTAGATAGATATGAAGGCAGAGGTATAGACGGGGAGGGAACAGCCCTGAAGGTCAGTGTAGGAAGACGGATGTTGACGCAGAGCCAGTGGAGGGAGCAGTGTGGGTGGGGTGGAGAGTGAGAGGTTGTGAATTGAACTGCAGTGTAATTTTTCGACTAAACATTTTTTTGTCGGAAAACGCCAATTCTTCAAAGCCAAACCGGTTAGCAGGAATGGGTCGGTTTGGACAAACTTTCCATTTTAAAACACGCTGGGGAAAAAAAATGGTTTTGAAATTGTTGAAACATCCTGCTTGGACATTTTAAAAATGTTTTTGGGGTCAAAATGACTTTTCATTTGGAAATTTGAGCTAATTTTCTAGTACAATTTTTTATATTATTTTAAAAAGGTCAAAACTGAAATGAAACATTTTGAAATGATCAAAACAGAACATCTTGATTGACCAGAAGCATTTTTAATATTTTTGATTTGCAAAAATTTCCAAAATGTTGACGTTTCATCCTGATTCGGGATGGGAAGATTTTTTTTGAAATCTTGAAAATGCTCTTTGAATGGGAAAACCATTTCCCACCCATCTCTTGCCGTATCCTGGTTACGGTGTCTAGAGGAGAAGAAAAAGTTAGCAGCGTGGTTTTGTGTAGACTCAGAGCGGATGAAGAGAGTGGGCAGTGCCCCTGGGCTATGCCTATCTAACCTGGCTTCTAGAATCCCCCGAAAGGGTTAACAAGCTAGCAGAGAGTGAAGTGGTGGTGGATATAATTTATTTAAGCTTTCAAAAGCCTTTTGATAAAATCCCTCACAGGAGGCTATTAAGGAAACTTGGTAACCACAGGATGAGAGCAAAAGCCAAGCCACAGATTAAAAACGAGAAAAGCTCGGAAGGAAAGGGAAGGAGTAAATGGCCATTTCTCCGCAGAGAGGAAGGTTAATAGCGGAGAGGCCCTGAGATCAGCATTAGGATGGGGGTTTATTAACAGCAGCACAAAAGGGCGATGGAATAGCACTGCAGTGAAATTCGCTGGTGACTGAATGTTACTTTGGTTCCGGAAAGCCTCTAGCAGTACAAATCAGTGTGCAACTGAGTGGCAGGTGAAATTGGATGTGGACAAGTCCAAGGTAATGTGCATTGGAAGGAACAATTTACGATACTTACAGACACGGCTGGGTGGTGAGGGAGCTGGAAGCTGTCAGGGGAAAGACCGAGGCGTCGCTGTGGATGGCTGCTGGCAGACCTCTGCTCACGGCACAGTGGCCATGAATAATCCATCAAGAGGAAAACCTGCAGGAAGACAGGAATCGAGACCACTGTCTAAAATATTCCACTGGCCAAATGATAAAGGCGGAGTGCTGTAATGTAGTTTTTACACACACACAAACACACAAACACACATCCGTTAAAGCTGGTGCTCAAGGTCAGCTGTAAATGAAAATTCCAGTGGTTAAATTGCTGGCGTTGCTAACTTGCTGGCTGCGAAGGAAGCCAGCACCCACTAATCATCATTTAGTGAGGACAGTGGGGGAAACGCCAAGACACAACCCTGGCAGGCATCAGGCACCATCGACAGCAATCAAAGCTCCAGCTGGAAGACAAAAGTCACTGGAAAGACCCTCTGTCCAAACGCAGAGTAGCAGCCCAGAGGGACTAGCCAGGTCGCAGAGCTCTGTGTAAATTTAGTTCCCTCTCCCAGGTTACTTACTGCCTGCAGTGCTAATTATCCGTTCGGAAAACTAACAAGAGGTGACCTGCGTCTCAGCCCAGAAGAGGAGCCTTTTGTGTCCTGGTGTGCCCAGGAGGAAAGGGAAGTAAAGACGACCGTGTGCGAGGCCTAATCAACAATCAAAATCAGCATCACTAATAACAGAAGTGTGATTAATAAGCACCCGCCCTCTGGGGTCCTAGCTCTGCTTTACACAGGTCTGACGTAGCTTGGATAGATTCCAATTTCCTTATCGGTCTGTCTGTCTGCTATCATCATTAGCGCCGGCTGGAAAAAATCCAGCGAAGCATTTTTTTGTCTGAATTTGCTGATTTGTTGAAATCGAAACGCTTCCTGCAGATGGGTCAATTTCGATGATGTTCCAGTGGAGACCTGCCAGGGTTCCAGCAGAAATCTGCCTGGCTTCCAGCCAACCTGCCTCCTCCTCACTGATGGGGAGCTGGGAACCTGGAAGTCCCAGCGCCCAAGCTTGCAGCATCTTGGCAGCCTGTGCCTTCATCTAGGGAGACACCACAGGGCTGCCTTCGCATTCGGAGCTTTCAGGATCGAAGGGGGCGGCATTCCAGCTCTCTGCCTCACCAGCCCAGAGCCTTTCCCGAATTTCTCATAGCTCGTAAACACTTAGGGCATGATTTTCTTTTGCTGCATAGATTCATAGATTCCAAGGCCAGAAAGGACCATCCTGATCATCTAATCTGACCTCCTGTAGAACACAGGCCAGAGACCGGCCCTGAAACAATCCCTATAGCAGAGCTTTCAGAAAAACATCCAGTCTTGATTTTAAAAAAGTCAGTGCTGGAGAATCCACCTGAGCCTGGATACATTGTTCCAGTGGTTAATTACGCTCACTCGTAAATATTTTTGCCTTATTTCCATTCAGAATTTGTTTAGCTTCAACTTCCAGGCGTTGGCTGCTGTTGTACCTTTCTGTCCAGTATTGAAGAGCCCATTATTAACGATCTGCTCTCCATGTAGATACTTTTAGACTGCAATCCAGTCACCCCGCACCCTTCTCTTTGTTAAGATAAATAGATTGAGCTCTGGGAGTCTATCACTATAAGGCAGGGTTCCAATCTCTCTGTCCTGATCTAATTGCTTGACACCTCTCAGCTCTGAATTGCACTGAGCCCCTTATCTGCCCTTATTTTCCAACTCACTTTGGCCTCAGTTGCTCTCCTCTGTGGCATTAGGAAGCCTTCCCCAGGTTCATATCCACAGTATTGCATGCTTACCCCAGGGGGTCTCTAGCTTTTTTTGCTGCCCCAAGCACCGCAGGCAGGCTGCCTTTGGCGGCTTGCCTGCGGGAGGTTCCTGGTCCCATGGATTCGGCGGCTTGTCCCCAGGAGGTCCCCGGTCCCACGGATTTGGAGGCTTGCCTGCTGGAGGTCCTCAGTCCCGCTCATTCGGTGGCTTGCCTGCAGGAGGTCCCTGGTCCCACGGATTTGACGGCTTGTCTGTGGGAGGTTCCCAGTCCCGCAGATTCAGTGGCTTGTCTCCAGGAGGTCACTGGTCCCACATATTCGGTGGCTTGCCTGCGGGAGGTCCCCGCGGATTCAGTAGCTTGCCTGCAGGAGGTCCCCAGTCCCGCGGATTCATCGGCTTGCCTGCGAGAGGTTCCCGGACCCACGGATTCGGTGGCTTGCCTGCGGGAGGTCCCCGGTCCCACGGATTCATCGGCTTACCTGAGGGAGGTCCCCAGTCCCATGGATTCAGCGACTTGCCTGCGGGAGGTCCCCGGTCCCACGGATTCGGCGGCTTGCCTGCGGGAGGTCCCCGGTCCCACGGATTCGGCGGCTTGCCTGCGGGAGGTCCCCGGTCCCATGGATTCGGCGGCTTGCCTGCAGGAGGTCCCCGGACCCAAGGATTAGGCAGCTTGCCTGCAGGAGGTCCCCGGGCCCGCGGATTTGGCAGCTTGCCTGCGGGAGGTCCCCGGTCCCATGGATTCGTTGGCTTGCCTGTGGGAGGTTCCCGGTCCCATGGCTTTGGTGTACCCACCACCAAATTGCCGACGAATCTGCCTGACTGCCACCCTCACAGGGACCGGCAGGGCACCCCCTGCAGCTTGCTGCCCCAGGCATACACTTGGAGCACTGGTGCCTGGAGCCGCCGCTGCTCACCCCTTCACTCTCCAACAGAGAAATGGGCTCTTGGCTTTGCAAGTGGGTCTGAGAGCCTCATGTGAAAGAGCCTCCTCCACATACTCTCCTCCTGCTCCTGCTGTCTCAAGACTTTGAAAGCGTTAAGCTCCCTCATCCAGTGTCCTTGGTGCCTCGTCATCACACTCATTCCAGCTGGCGAGGGAAGGCATGCACAGGTGTCAGGGTGAAGGGAAATCAATTTCAGTTCAGCTGCTGGTGCACAAGGGAATTAGCTCCACCTGGTTGTCTCTGGCAGCCGGGGCAGCCTAACACGCAGCACAAGGCTGAAAGCAAGTCTTGTTCAGCATCTGCCTTGTGCATTGCTCTGCAAGGTAGTAGCCTCATTTCACATTTATTAATAGTCTGGGAGAGGAGGGAAACAGCATGTTAATTACATTCTCCCACTTGAACTGGGAGGCCTTGTGAACACAAGCCTGGATGGAGCAATCATAGCAAGAGACCTAGAGAGATCAGAAAGAAGGGCAGGAAATAAAATAAGAATCAGCCTGGGCTGCTGCAAGTTCCAAAATGGTGCAGGATGCACATATTCAACGGGAAAGGGGAGCCAGTGCTGGAGAAAGACATGGGCAGCTGGTGCTCAGCAGAGAAGGGCTTGCAATGCACTATGGCAGAAAGAAGCTCTGCGCGATTTGGGGCTCTGTCTGAAATGGTACCAAGTCACAGAGCAGAGAGCTGCTAGTCCCCCACTGCACCTGGGATGCTATACTTCTTTCGAGAGGGGCACTGACAAACTGGCATTTCAAAACAGAGCAGCAAATATGATCAAGATGTTGGAGCAGTTTACTTTATGGGGAAAGATTAAAAGAGCTAAATATGTCTAGCCCAGCTCAGTGATGACTCACAGGAGACAAGATAACAGCCTACAGATATGTGAAGGGTGTAAGCCTAACCATGATAGTGGACAGCAAATATGAAATTGGAGTTTGCATTGTATTCCGGCAGCGAGAATGTAATTTTGACTGCATAGAACAAGCGTCATATCACAGAGTAAGGACACGATAATGCATCTGGACAGTGCTGATGCAGCTCCACTGTCCATCCTGCCTGCAGCCCTGAGCACCTCAGCAACAGGAGAGCATTGGCAGGCTGGAGAGAACAGAGATGAGATATTAGAATTTATTACAATTGTGTGTAATAAATACTAATATGAAGTAATCATTTCTTCCACTGCAGGAACCACTGGGTGAAGATTTCTGGCCTGTGCTAAGCAGGAAGTCGGGATGGATGATCAGATTGGTTCCTTCTGGCCTTCTAACTATGAATCTATTATTGCAGAAGCATTGAAGGATTCTCTGCAGTCTGAGATCTTCAAACCACGGTTTGAGGACTTCAATAACTCAGTCATGGGTTAGGGGTTTGTTACAGGAGTGGATGGGTAGGGTTCTGTGGCCTGCTTTGTGCAGGAGGTCAGACTAGATGATCATAATGATCCCTTCTGACCTTAAAGTCTATGAGTCTATGAACAGTATGCTAGGTGCTTCCTGGCTGGAAATTTAGGCCAGGGATGGGATCCTGATCTTATGAGGTTTTGTATCACTATTTGTCTCCATCACATGTGAGCACTGATCTCTGTTACGCTGTTGTAAATCAAGAGTAACCCTCTGTTGATGTCACTATGGATTGGTGCAAGAGATCAGAATCTGGCCCAAGGTCCCCACCCTGAGGAATTTAAATCTTCAAGGGCTACATGCACCTCATGCAAAGGGGAATTGTAGAACGTGGAAAAACAGGGGAGTTATACACACATCTCTGCCAGGTTTGAGCTTGAATCTCCAAGGCCAAAGAGGCACAGCTGGGCAGGTCAGCGATGAGAAAAGGAAATGACTCAAGGGCTGGAAGGATTGATTTGCAAGGGTAGAAGAGAGTACAGCAAAATAGAGACCATGGATTTCAGGAAGGCAGATTTTGGTAAGCTCAGAGAGCTGATAGGTAAGGTCCCATGGGAATCAAGACTGAGGGGAAAAACAACTGAGGAGAGTTGGCAGTTTTTCAAAGGGACACTATTAAGGGCCCAAAAGCAAGCTATTCCGCGTGGTAGGTGCAGAACATAGCTCAACGTAATGCTCTTTACCGGAAAGGGTACAAAAGAAACAAACACCTGACAAAGGACCAATCAGGAAAACCGGAAATTTTTCAAAGCTCAGGGAGGCAATGTTTGGGTCTGTCCTTGTCTGGCTCTCAGCTATGAAGAGGGGATCGTTTTCTATCGTAACTATTAATCTCAAGTTTAACATGTTGAAGTATAAAAGGTAAAAAAACAATAGCTTAGTTTGGTTTTCTGTATTTACACGGGGTAGTTGCTGGAATGGTTTAATTGATATCCTCTTTGGAACAAGGCTGTTTATCATATCTTACTTAAGCAAGCGCCTGTGTGTCACCTGCGCCATGCAGAGATCATCCGTTCGGATTGTGTCTTTCTTCTTCTTTTTTTATAAGCTTCTGTTAAGACTTGTTGAGTTTTCGCTCGGGAGGCTAAGGAAACAAAGGGGAGGGAAATTCTCTTGTTGACTACGGAGGTAAAGCTCTGGCCACACCAGGAACTTGGCGCGGAGGGGAAGAGAGACAGAATCATTCGTCCTGATTTTGGGTTTCTCTTTGTGGAAGAGAGCCGCGAGCATGCTCTATTGGATGTAAAGAGATTGCATCAGTACTCTCAGGACCCAGAGAGCAAGTCTGGTGGGAGAGAGAGGGGGAAGGGAAGTGGGTTTTTCCCTTTGTCGCAAGACTCAGGGCTCTCGAGTCTTGGGGGTTCCACCGGAAGGTTGGGGAACCGGGGACCAAAACCCTGGAAGTTGATGGTGCCAGCGAAGAATCAATCTGAGCTGGTAATAAAGCTAGAGGGGTCATCAAGGCAACCCCAGATTTTCTGGACCTAAGGTACAGAATGTGGGAATGCCTTAGAATGTGTGGCAGCAAGTGGGAAAATAAGAATCCAGAAGCCGTTAGAATATATTTCTTTTCTCGCTATGGGCTTCTTTAGCAAGCGAGAAGGGTTTGGTATTAAAAGGAGCCAGAGAGAACACACTTTTTCTGTGTCTCCCAGGATCAGTGGCTTGCATATTACAGCAAGGAGCATAATGGTGACATTAAGGCTTTGTATAACAACAGAACTTCCATTTGGAACAAGTACCACAACAAGCAAACACACACAGGTAAATAAAGTGGGTTTGTTGTTTGGTTAATTGACAAATCAAACCATAGCAGGAAACTAAACAAAGGGCAACGTTGCTAGGGCAAAAAACCCAAAAACAGAGAGCCAGCAGTTCAGACCAATAAACCACAGAGGCACCCAACACAAGAAAACAGAACATGATTCCAAGAAAGACAAGCCGAAAAGGAACTAGCACTGGCCAACAAGCCATAGACAACCGAAAATGAATAACGAGACGATGGAACTATAAGGCAGAACAAGAGCCCATGAGGCAGCCCATAATAGAGAGATAAAAGCCAAAAATGCACGCACACAAAGAAAACAAGAAGAAGAGTGGCCTACAAAAGAACACAAGCACAGAAGACGACCCACAAGAGACAGAGAGAACTCCAAGGACGAAACACCAAAAGAAATGAAGAGCACAAAAGGGACATAACAGAGAAAGCATTGAACTGAAAAGTAGTCAGCTACGCACGCCCAGCCAACCCAACCAACCCGTGCACATTACACACTATTCAACCGCACAAGAAAGATTTCCAACTACAAAGCAGGTATGACACTGCAGCTTCGTTAGCAAAGTTGAAAAGAGCCTTAGGGTACAGCATCGCTGAAGACCAGTAACAGGTAACAGCTGAGGTCAACACCTAGTGGAGGACCCCTTAGCAGAGGTCGGGGCTGAAAATGCCAAAGGACAAAAATGACGATTAATAACTGTTTCCAAACCAAACCAGAACAAGAAGGGGATAACCCCGGATCATGCCCATCGGCGTTTCAGAAACCCAAAAGTGAAACCAGAGGGTCAATTCCCAAACACGCCTACTACGTTGGAAAAATTAAAGGCGAATATCAAGAACCAAGTCAATCCATTGGATGACTCACACTCTCATACCAACAATGAGCAGCTTCTTGAATGGTTCCTGAGACATAAACACGGTACAATACAAGATGGAAAACCCAAAAATCTCACCGAGGCGGGGGAGATTGGAACCAAATGGGAAGTGGCAGAAAGCAAAAGCTACTGTAAAGGGGAATAAAACCCCAGGGGGCACACCAAACAATAAACCCATAACCGAGGCAACCCAAAAACCCACCTACACCCAAGGAACCACAGACACCCTACTTCACACATCACCAATCCCAGTAACTACCTCAACCCAGTGACCTGTCAGCTGGAAAGATGCTATAAGTGTAATGAACTGGGACATATAAAGGCCAACTGCCCAAAGAACCCACCCGGTGCAAGTCATACAACCACCATCAACACCAAATCCCAGCCCATATACCTCAATCCCCTTGGAGCGAAGGAACATTTGAGAGTGGGCGGAAAGAGGATACCGCGTGGAGGACATTGGGGCACAAGTGCAGCTACCTCCACCAATTCTTCGTGGATCCAAACTCATCAACCCAAAGGCCAAAGTGACCATTTACCCCTTCATGTCACAAGCTGTAGACTTGCCTACAGCTGAATCGCCTGTCCGTCAATAGCTGTCAGCGAATGTGGACTTTTGCAGCTATGACAATTATCTCCTCCATGCTACTGGGGAAGACTTGCCCAACCAGGTGAAGCGGGCCAAGAGAGTGGGAATGGTAACGCAGCCAAACCAGGCAAGCTCCAGACCCATTCCTGTCCTGGACCGTCCACAGAAGCCCGTCTGTGTTACCAAACCCAGACAGAGGTAGTGGACCCAGACCCCTGCAATGCTGAACCAGCCACAGCACCTCCAGTCCCAGGACCGAACTGGAACAGCAACCAGCACCAGCACCAGCAGTGCAACCACACTTCAACCTCAATGCCAGAGGGGCCAGCGAGCCTGAACTGCAAACAAGCAACCATACCGAAGAGGCTAGCCAGAGCCTGAATACAACCAGGTGCACCACGGACAGCAGTTCACGCGCAACGGAAACACCCATCACTACATCGCTCCAGAGGGACCAAGCCCAAGTCCACAGTCTGAGGAAGAACTGGTACCCCAGCCAATAGGGAAACAGTTCCAACTGAGCAGGAAGGCAGAGACAGCCTTCAGAAAGCTTGGGCGGCCATGAGCAACCCACGCCTCAGCTCTCAACCGATCCCGGTTTGTGACTTTATACAAGAAAATCTTTCTGGTGGACACAGGAAAATGAGCCGCACAAACGGTTGGTTTCCTAACTAGAACCTGGGGAAGCTCTTAAGCTATGCCCAAATCATCCCAGTGGCCAGGCTGGGGAACAGAACCAAGGACAGATTGGGGAAGTCCTCCCACTGGAGCGGATGGGCAAGGACGTTGCTCAGTATGTCTGGTCTGTGAGGTGTGCCAAAGAGTGGGAAGCCCCAAGACTGGTCAAGGACCCTCTCCACCACTCCCCATAAGAGGCCCATTTCAGCGAGTAGCTGTGGATTCTGGGTCCTTCCCAAGAAAGACGCCCAGGGGAAGCAGTACGTACTGACTTTGTGGACTTGCACCCGAGGCTGAAGCAGAGCTCTAGGCAACACCAGGGCTAAAGCGGTGTGCCAGCCCTAACAGACATTTTTGCCAGGGTAGGTTGGCCCTCCGGATCCTTACAGATTCAAAATGTGGTAAAAGACCACCTTGCTAAACCAGAGATCTTGCAGATCTACAAAAAAAGGAGCATAGAAAAATGGAAACTAGGTCAGATTACAAAGGAGAATATAGGCAAATAACACGGGAATGCAGGGGCAGATGAGAAAGGCAAAGGCAACAAAATGACTCAAACTAGCTGGAAAAGGAAACAAGAAGACTTTATCAAAACATTAGAAGCAAGAGGAAACAAGGACAGGGTAGGCCCACTACTCAGTGAGGAGGAGAAACAGTAACAGGAAACTGGAAATGACAGAGATGCTTAATGACTTCTTTGTTTCAGTCTTCACTGAGAAGTCTGAAGGAATGTCTAATATAGTGAAGCTTATGGAATGGGGTAGGTTTAGAAGATAAAATAAAAAAAAGAGCAAGTTAAAAATCACTTAGAAAAGTTAGATGCCTGCAAGTCACCAGGCCTGAATGAAATGCATCCTAGAATTCTCAAGGTTAATAGAGGAGGATCTGAGCCTCTAGCTATTATCTTGGAAAGTCACGGGAGACGAGAGAGAATTCCAGAAGACAGGAAAGGGCAATATAGTGCCCATCTATAAAAGGGAAATAAAAACAACCCAGAACACAGACCAGTTAGTTAACTTCTTGCCAGGAAGAGAAATGGAGCAAGTAATTAAAGAAATCACTGCAAACACTTGGAAGGTGGCAAGGTGATAGGGAATAGCCAGCACGGATTTGTAAAGAACAAATCAGTCAAACCAATCGATGGCTTTCTTTGATAGGATAACGAGCCTTGTGATAGGGAGAAGCGGTGGATGTGGTATACTTAGACTTTAGTAAGGGCAATTGGGGATACCCTCGCATGATATCATCGATAACTAGCAAAGACATTTAGATGGGCTACTATAAGGTGGGTGCATAACTGCTGGATAACCATACTCAGAGAGTAAGTTATAATGGCTCCACCAGCTGCTGGAAAGGTATAAACAAGTGGGGTTCCGCAGGGGTCTGTTTGGGACGGGCCTGTTCAATACTTCATCAATGACTTAGAGTGGCATAGAAAAGTACCCTTATTAAGTTTGCGGACGATACCAAAACTGGGAGGGATTGCAACTGCTTGGAGACAGGGTAAAATTCAAAATGATCTGGACAAATTGGAGAAGTCTGAAGAAACCGGATGAAGTTCAATAAAGCCAAAGCAAAAGTGCTCCACTTAGAAGGAACAAACAGTTTTCACACAATAAACTGGGAAGAGACGTACTAGGAAGAGTAGGGCAGAAAGAGATCGAGGGTCACAGTGGACCCAAGCAATATGAGCAAGCAGTGTGATCTGTTGCAAAACAAGCAAAACTGATCTGAGCAATACGTGGTTGAAACAACA
>NC_133774.1:3986474-4044122 GCF_003597395.2 Chelonoidis abingdonii
ACATATGGAGCAGTTCTTAGGGAGTGATGTCCTGCAGCGACATAACAAGGTACAATACAAGAATGGAAAACCCAAAAATCTCACCGAGGCGGGGAGATTGGAACCAAATGGATGAAGTGGCAAAGCAAGAAGCTACTGTAAAGGGGAATGAAACCCCAGGGGGCACACCAAACAATAAACCCTATAACCGAGGGCAACCCAAAACCCCACCTACAACCCAAGGAAGCCACAGACACCCTACTACACCTCACCAAGTCCCAGTAACTCACCTCAACCCAGTGACCTGTCAGCTGGAAGATGCTATAAGTGTAATGGAACTGGACATATAAAGGCAACTGCCCAAAGAACCCACCCGGTGCAAGTCATACAACACACCATACGACCCAAGATCCCAGCCCAGATAACCTCCAATTCCCCTGGAGCGAAGGAACATTTGAGAGTGGCGGAAAGAGTTACCGCGTGGAGGACATGGGGCCAAGTGTCAGCTCCACCAATTCTTCGTGGATCCCAAACTCACAACCGCAAAGGCCAAAGTGACCATTTACCCCTTCATGTCACAAGCTGTAGACTTGCCTACAGCTGAACTGCTGCCGTACAAGGCTGGTCAGAATGTGGACTTTTGCAGCTATGACAATTATTCTCCCATGCTACGGGGAAGACTTGGCCAACAGGTGAAGCGGGCCAAGAGAGTGGGAATGGTTTACGCAGCCAAACCAGGCAAGCTTCAGACCCATTCCTGTTCCTGACCGTCCACAGAACCCGTCTGTGTTACCAAGACCCAGACAGAGGTAGTGGACCAGATCCCCTGCAATGGCTGAACCAGCCACAGCACTCCAGTCCCAGGACCGAACTGGAACAGCAACCAGCACCAGCACCAGCAGTTGCAACCACATCTTCAACCTCAATGCCAGAGGGGCCAGCGAGCCTGAACTGGCAGAAGCAACAGACAACCATACCGAAGAGGCTAGCCAGAGCCTGAATACAACCAGGTGCACCAGCGACAGCAGTTCACCGGCAACGGAAACACTCACACTACATCGCTTCCGAGGGACCAAGCCCAAGTCCACGTCTGAGGAAGAACTGGTATCCCCAGCCTCAAAGGGAACAGTTCCAGACTGAGCAGGAAGCAGATAACAGCCTTCAGAAAGCTTGGGTGCCGGCATGGAGCAACCCACTGCCTCAGCTCTTCAACCGATCCGGTTTGTGACTTTTATACAAGGAAACTTTCTGGTGGACACAGGAAGAATGGAGCCGCACAAACGGTTGGTGGTTCCTAACTAGTACCTGGGGAAAGCTCTTAAGCTTAGCCCATGATCATGCCCAGTGGCCATGCTGGGGTGAACAGAACCAAGGACAGATTGGGGAAGTCCTTCCACTGGGAGCGGATGGGCAAGGACGTTGCTCAGTATGTCTGGTCTTGTGAGGTGTGCCAAAGAGTGGGAAGCCCCAAGATCTGGTCAAGGACCCTCTCCAGCCACTCCCCAAAGAGTCCCATTTCAGCGAGTAGCTGTGGATATTCTGGGTCCTTTCCCAAGAAAGACGCCCAGGGGAAAGCAGTACGTACTGACTTTTGTGGACTTTGCTACCCGAGGGCTGAAGCAGTAGCTCTAGGCAACACCAGGGCTAAAGCGGTGTGCCAGCCCTAACAGACATTTTTGCCAGGGTAGGTTGGCCCTCCGGTATCCTTACAGATTCAAAATGTGGAAAAGACCACCTTGGTTAACCATGAGATCTTGCATGATCTACAAAATAAAAAGGAGTCATAGAAAAAATGGAAACTAGGTCAGATTACAAAGGATGAATATAGGCAAATAACACGGGAATGCAGGGGCAAGAAGAAGGCAAAGGCACAACAAAATGACTCAAACTAGCTTGGGAATAAAGGGAAACAAGAAGACTTTATCAATACATTAGAAGCAAGAGAAGACAAGGACAGGGTAGGCACCACTCTCAGTGAGGAGGGAGAAACAGTAACAGGAAACTGGAAATGACAGAGATGCTTAATGACTTCTTTGTTTCAGTCTTCACAGAGAAGTCTGAAGGAATGTCTAATATAGTGAATGCTTATGGAATGGGGTAGGTTTAGAAGATAAATAAAAAAAAGCAAGTTAAAAATCACTTAGAAAAGTTAGATGCTGCAAGTCACCAGGCCTGATGAAATGCATCCTAGATTCTCAAGGAGTTAATAGAGGAGGTATCTGAGCCTCTAGCTATTATCTTTGGAAAGTCACGGGAGACGAAGAGAATTCCAGAAGACAGGAAAAGGGCAAATATAGCCCATCTATAAAAGGGAAATAAAACCAACCCAGGACAAACTACAGACCAGTTTAGTTTAACTTCGTGCCAGGGAAAGATAATGGAGCAAGTAATTAAGAAAATCATCTGCAAACACTTGGAAGGTGGCAAGGTGATAGGGAATAGCCAGCACGGATTTGTAAAGAACAAATCAGTCAAACCAATCGATGGCTTTCTTTGATAGGATAACGAGCCTTGTGATAGGGAGAAGCGGTGGAGTTGGTATACTTAGACTTTAGTAAGGCATTGTGATCCTCTCGCATGATATCTTACGATAAACTAGCAAATACATTTAAGATGGGGCTACTATAAGGTGTGTGCATAACTGCTGGATAACCATACTCAGAGAGTAGTTATAATGGCTCCCAATCCTGCTGGAAAGGTATAACAAGTGGGGTTCCGCAAGGGTCTGTTTGGGACCGGCTCTGTTCATATCTTCATCAATGACTTAGATGTTGGCATAGAAAGTACGCTTATTAAGTTTGCGGACGATACCAAAACTGGGAGGGATTGCAACTGGCTTGGAGGCAGGGTCAAAATTCAAAATGATCTGGACAAATTGGAGAAATGTCTGAAGTTAAACCGGGATGAAGTTCAATAAAGCCAAATCAAAGTGCTCCACTTAGGAAGGAACAATCAGTTTCACACATACAGACTGGGAAGAGACTCTAGGAAGAGTATGGGCAGAAAGGACGAGGGGTCCTAGTGACCACAAGCTAATATGAGCAAGCAGTGTGATATGTTGCAAAAAAAGGCAAACGTGATTCTGGATGCATTAACGGGTGTGTTGTAAACAAGACACGAGAAGTCATCTTCCGCTCTACTTCTGCGCTGGTTAGGCCTCAACTGGAGTATTGTGTCCAGTTGTGGGCACCGCATTTCAAGAAAGATGTGGAGAAATTGGAGAGGCCCGAGAAGAGCAACAAGAATGATTAAAGTCTTGAGAACATGACCTATGAAGAAGGCTGAAAGAATTGGGTTATTTAGTGGAAAAGACAAAGCACTGAGAGGGGAGAAGATAGCAGTTTCAGGTATCTAAAAGGTGCATCAGGAGGAGGAGAAAACTTGTTCACCTTAGCCTCTAAGGATAGAACAAGAAGCAATGGGCTTAAACTGCAGCAAGGGAGATTTAGGTTGGAACATTAGGAAAAAAGTTCCTAACTGTCAGGGTAGGTAAACACTGGAATCAACACTGGAATAAATTGCCTCGGGAGGTTGTGGAATCTCCATCTCTGGAGATATTTAAGAGTAGGTTAGATAAATGTCTCTCAGGGATGGTCTAGACAGTATTTGGTCCTGCCATGAGGGCAGGGGACTGGACTCGATGACCTCTCGAGGTCCCTTCCAATCCTAGAGTCTATGAATCTATGAATCTATGAATGATCAGCAGAACTAAATTGAGAGTGCGTGTCAGCTTGGCCGAACAATCACTAAGGAGCGGAGTGTTCCTAGAGCTAGTGGCAGACAGTGAAAGTCGAGGACAGGCAGGGATTGCTTTTCCAACAGCAGAGACCGCGGCTATCTTTCCTGACTTCGGATCACTGCTGGGGTCAGCAGAGCATATCCGACACTATTGATTCCCTGCCATTGCCAGTGGCAGCCTTTGGGTCTTCTCTTTGCTTCTACTGGTCAGAAAATGAGGGCAATTTCCTAGGAAAATTCAAAATGTGCGGTGAAAATATTCCAGCCAAATTTGGAATTTTTGAAAACTATCCATCTGCACCAGCTTCTGTCATCACAAGGGTGCAGAACTGGGCCCTTAGCACTGTAAATTCTTCAGAGCAAGGGTTTCATCTTCTTGCATCTGTGGAGTATAATGCCCAAGGGTTGCTCTGCTGAAGTGATATCCATCTAAGTGATGGCTCAAACCAGCACTCTAGCTCTGAGCCCTGTTCTGAGCTCGAGGGAAGTTCATCTTCAGGTCCAAACTCCATGGAACAGATCCCCAGGCAGCGTAAATCAGCATAGCTCCATTAAAGTCAGTGGAACTGCACCGGTTTACACCAGCTGAGGAGCTGACCCCGTGATGCTGGCATCTCTCCCTGGATCACAGATGGGACAGTCTCCCAAAGGAAGTGGCGTTAAGTCCCATGTCATGGGGCATTTTGAAGAAGATTGGTTAATGTCTGCATTAGACCCAAGGAATGATCTAATGGGCCTTTCCCATCTATGATTAAATGTTACATGGCCACCAACGTTTTGGTCTGCGCCGGCTTCTGAACACTCCTCGGCCATTCCTGCTCCCTTTAGAATGAACCTGACTTTAGAATTCTCTGGACACAAGAAGTTCTCAACATGGTGCTAACAGATACGTGTCCTTTCATACGTAAATTCCTCTTCTAGAGCTCATGCTAATGTGACACTTAGGACGTTTATGGTGCTTTTCATTTTCAAAGTGCTTTGCAAACATTAATAATTCAACTCCCGTGAACTTCAATGCCACCGTAATGCTCTAAATCCTTCCCCTTATCTTCCTCTTTGGGCACAGAAATTCCAGTCCTACAGAACTCCGCACACTCTTGCATTCTCTGACAAATAAATATTATTAAAAATTCTCTCTAGTCTTGCTTTCCATCCTCTCCTAAATGCTCCTTTGAACATTCCTCTGTGCCGATAACCAGTTATGAGATTACAGTCTGCACATAGTAACACACTTAGAGACAGATGCTGCTCTCGGTAAATCCAGATTAACATCATAAAGTTACATCTGTTGGGCAGAATGCAGGCTAGAGCCTAAAGAACCCAGTCCTTACAAACCCTTAGTTGTGTCAGCGGTCCTCATGCATGCAGCTATATGCCCATTTGAGGGTTTTTTATTTACTCCTTTGAGATTATTATTTATTATGTGTACTTGTGAGGGATCGCTGGTCATCTTGGGGATCAGCTCCAGAGGTCAGTACACCTACTCTGGTGGTGTCTCTCCCGCCATTGTTTCTGCTCCCGGACCCACATTACTGCAAGGACGCAGCATCCTCTTCATGATACAGCCCTCCGGCCATGTCACACTCTGCGCCTCCCCTTCCAGGGGCAGTACTGCAGTTCAACTGTCCAACACCTTCCTCAGTGGCGAGTACCCACTACTCCAGGTCCCAGCCCTGGGACCCTGTAGATGGCAGCCCCATGCTGTGTCCCCTCCAACGTCTGAGTACGTTTCCCTGGGCCACTTCCCTGCAGCCCAGCACCTTCTTCACCCTTACCTTAAGGCCTCAGCATCCTGGTCTTAGCAGCCAGCCAGGAGCTCTCTCTCTCTCTCCCTCTCCCCCTACTCTCTTCCCGTGTACCTGCCCAGCACTGCTTTGTCCAGGATGCTAGCTTTCTTCCACCTGCAAGACAGCCAGGCCTCCCTCCATGAACTCTAGCGAGTAACTGACCCTGCTCTGCCCTGCAGATCTTCTTATATTGGCCTGCCAGGCCCTGATTGGTTGCTTCTTGTAGCCCCTCTCCTATTGGCTGCTTTATACGCTGCCCCCTTAGGACTCCATTAATCCCTTACAGGCCAGTATGGGGCAGACACCCCACCCCATCACAGTAGTACAGAATGTGTAGAGGCTCCAAGCCTGACCAGAGCCCCATTGTGCTAGATGCAGCACATACTCATAATAAGCATCAGTCACCACCCCAAAGAGCTTACAATGTAAGTAGTCAAGACTGACAAAAGTAGTCGTACAAATAGAGCTACTGGAGAATTTTTCAACAAGCGATTTTTTCACCAGCAAATGCTCGTTTGTCAGAACCAAACCATTTTGCAGAATTGTATCAGGGTCAACAAAACTCCCTGTGATGGGGTCACAGAGCTAGGCTGAAATTTCAGGTGAGAGAGGGGCTGCCCTTGCCCCAGATGATCCAATAACCTGGGGCTTGGAGGGGACTCACCTGGGCTGTGGAAGACCTAAATTCAAGACTCTGCTCTACCTGATTCAGAGCTGGAGCTTGCACGTGGCTCTCTCCGATTGTAGATGAGTGCCCCGAACACAAAAGCTGTTGGCTATTCTGGGGTGGGTTGTGTTTTTTCATGACCGTTTTTGAAAGGTCCCCTTTTCATTCCAACGTGGAAGAAAAACAAATGAAAAAAACCTCTGTGCTTTCCAGCCAGTCCTAATTATTCACCACTTTTTAGAAAAGAGACACCGAGAGTTGAAGGAAAGGGGTCATGACAGCACTTAGCAGTTTCAGTGGGAGGAAACTTGGAGCACTTGTAAGAATCCCATCCTAAACGGCTTGCCCAGGGTCACAGAAAGAGCAGGAGTTGAATCCAGAGTTGTCCCAGGCCGATGTCTTAACCACAAGACTATCTCTTGGCCAATGGGAACACTTGCATGAGGTCATCCTAGCTCCACAGAGGTCAATTGGCATATTTACGCATAGTAAGGACTATTTGCACAGAGTTAGTGTTTGCAGGAGCTAATGCCAACATTTTCCTAGCAAATTCTTGTTTCTTTTACCCTAATCAGATTTCCCACACCTTAAAACACAGTTTAAAATCTCTATCCCATTTTGCATTCCGATTAGCCTGCAAGCTACATCTCAAACTCACGGTTAATAATTCTTTGTTTCAAGCCATCAAGTAATTTTCCTCCCCCAAATTACTGCCTTCCCCTCTCTCTATTGTATCTGGCACTTGTTCAGACTCATTCCGTAATTTGCTTGACTACGTAAATTGATCAGAATAACTCAGTTTTACTACAATTTGCTTGAAATGCCTTTGTTAGCAATTAGAACACTTTGTTTAAAGACAAATAAGATTTAATGCAATTTTCTCCTTTCCTTGGCAGCCTCCCAGTCTGGAGTTTTCTAGCTGCTTTGTGTCCACCAGCTCCTATGGCTCCCTGCTCAGCTCCTTTGGTAACTATATCCTCAGGATTCCATCTCTCTCTTTTTCATCTCGCTGTCTCCTCTAAGTGTTGCTTATGTATTCCTCCCTCTTCACTGACTGTTCCAGGTTTATGTTTACATGGTCCATGTGGTCTTGCACTTGGATCCTCAAACTCCTGGTGTCCCTCTGAAATCTTCAGTTTATTGAAATCTTTCTGCACATGATTGTTCCTGAAATATACCATTGCCACACACACACACACCCCCCCGGATACCTGTGGAACTCATTGCCAGGGAATTTTGTGAAGGCCAAAACAATAACTGCTTCAAAATAGAACTAGATAAGTTCCTGGAGGACAGGTCCATCAATGGCTATTAGTCAAGATGGTCAGGGATGCAACCCCATGGTCAGGGACGCAACCCTAACTCTGAGTGTCCCTAAAGCTCTGACTGCCAGAAGCTGGGACTGGACAACAGGGGATGAATCACTTGCTAATAGCCCTGTTCTGTTCATTCCCTTTGAAGCAGCTGGCACCAGCCGCTGTTGGCAGACAAGATATTGGGCTAGATGGACCATGGGTCTGATCCAGTATGGCCGTTATAATGTTCTCATATGGGGTTCTCCAACCAGCCAGACTGCTACAGCTGTCTCAGTGCAAGTGTAGCATGCTGGCGTAGTTCATATGATCCCGTCTCTCTCCAATAGCTTGCCTGAAGTTGGCAGGGCTTTTCCTTTAGCTCAGCAAGTAGGGGCTAGCATTTGGGGTTCTGAAGCCTGAAGGGTCCAGGGTGAACTCTGATGACCTCTCTGATGACCATGATGTCTACATATAAGCAGCCTCAGTTCTTTAAACAGGGGCAAGAGATATCCCTTAATGTCAGTAGCCCTGGGATTGTTATAGAACAGCTGATGTCATCAGAGCTCGAAAAGATTCATAGGGAGATTAAACTAGATGGGGTGTGAGCCTGTTCCCATAGGACAGGGCAACAGGATGCTGTGCTAGATAGGCCATTGGTCTGCTCTGAGGTTGGTTCCTAAGGTTCCATCTCAGTTCTTGCCAAGAGGTTTCTTCTTTTCACCAGGCTCCTCAGTGTCCAGCTGCACAAAAGCATCCTGAATAGAGCTGGGAGACATTTTGCAGATGAATAGTTTATTTGCCAAAAACTGCAGTTGTAGGCCAACCAGAAATATTCACCAAATTGACACGGATTGGCTGAACAGTTTTGGCCAATTTTTTTCCCCCAGGCTAGATTCACAAGGGGACTTAGGTGCTATTCACAAACTGGAGGAGGGTCCAATCACTGTTCTGGAGCAGGGACCTGAGCCCAGCTGCCCCTCTCCCAGGTGAGTACGCTAACCACCAAGCTGTTGAGTCATTCTCCCTCTCATTCTCACCAATAAAGATTTTCTACAAAGTGGAACAACGTCAACAGGGTTGGGATTGTTTAGTCCGCAGAAGATAAGAGTGAGGAGGGATTTGATAGCAGCCCTCAGCTATCTGAAGGAGGGTTCCAAAGAGGATGGATCTCGGCTGTTCTCAGTGGTGGCAGATAACAGAACAAGGAGCAATGGTTTCAAGTTGCAGTGGGGGAGGTCTAGGTTGGATATTAGGAAACACTATTTCACTAGGTGGGTGGTGAAGCACTGGAATGGGTTCCCTAGAGAGGTGGTGGAATCTCCTTCCTTAGAGGTTTTTAAGGTCAGGTTTGACAAAGCCCTGGCTGGGATGATTTAGCTGGGTTTGGTCCTGCTTTGAGCAGGGGGTTGGACTAGATACCTCCTGAGGTCCCTTCCAACCCTAAGATTCTGTGATTCTATGACTGAGAGCACCCTAGAATACCCAGTAGTTGAGTGGGGAGCACACCCAGTTCAAGTCCCAGCTCCAGAGCAGCAATTCAAACCCAGCCATCCTCCCTTCTTAGTGAGTGCCCTAACCACTGAGCTATTGGGCATAATGGTGGCATGTCCTCCTCCAGCTACATGAACTGAGCCCGTCATCGCCTTTGCTTTTATTTCAAAAGGTTAAAAATGCCCAGAGATGAAAAAAAGTTTTTTCCAACTTTTTCAGTTTGCTGCAATTCAACAAAAAAAATCAGTTTCTGTTCAACCCCAGCCTAATTTTTCCCCCATCCAAAACTGCCGGCAAACTTTGGGGAAAAAATCAATTATTTGGCCAGGTCTAACCCCGAAACATCTTCCACGGCTGGCCCAACATCATCATTTCCCTCGCAAGGTTGCGTTACAATGCAACGATACAGCAGCAACTCACGCTGGCATCTTGAACCTCAGGAAAATACGATCTGTTGTGGCAAAGCTAGTGATCCCAATGATACTGGGGAGTCATCTGACCACTGGGATGGCTACAGACAAACATTCCACTCCCTGATTACATGGACTGCCCAAAACCTTTGAGAATGCATAAGCGTCTCTCTGCGTGCCTAGGCTCCAGAACAGAGTTGATTTCTCACAGTAAGTTTAGACCTGTTTGGCTGTGTAATTCAGATGTAGCTAGGTGAAGTGTGTCCATCCAGAGATTATCCTTTCTGCCAGTGTGGATGGCGCTGTCAGTCAAAGCAACAGAGGAAAACCCACAGTTAACTCACTGTGTCATGGAATATCAAAACATGCCACAGAATGTTAAGTCAATGTGTCAAGGGGAGACTCATGAAAATTCCAACACAGGAATTACCGAATGGCAAAGCGCGACTGAATTGCATTGCAACTGTGCCGCAGAGGCCTGTTACGTGAGATAAACCCCATCACCTGAGAACTGTGTGATTACAGCAGGGATTTAACTCAGCAGGATCCCCTCCCTGTGTATTTTATAAACTGGACTTCGGCTCTTTGCTCAGAGAATAGTTTCCGAGTAACTGATTGAATTTCTTATCAGGCCCAGTTCCCTATTTTTGCTCATACCCCGGGTGAAGAAATACAATTTAAAAGACATTTTTTCAGCTGCAAGAAAAAACCAAAAGATGCAGCAAATAAGAAACAAGGATGGGATCATTCAGAAGTGCTGAAGGGATTGTGGCAATCAACAAGAGTTAGGCACTGAACTCCCGCAGCTGCTTTTTAAAACCCTACATTAATACACATCCCCTGAAGACACACATCCTCTTAAGAGGGGAGAAAGTGATATTCAACAATCGTTCATCAAATGTATCGTGACAAACCAACTAACGTATATGAACAGGACTGCCTTCTACTGAGCAGAATCAGAACTGCTCATCTCTGTGCGTTAGGCCCCATACAGGAAAGGGATCAGCTAGATTCTCTTTTACCTCAAGCAGTGAGAAATGATGTTTGGGAGCAGCAGGTTCCAGGCTCTCCAGGTTGCCACTCATGAAGCCCCAAAGGAATGAGAGAAAAATGGACATTTCACAATGTGAATTTACCTGCAGTTTTTCTAATTTATGACCAATTTGTTCCTGTAGCTGCTCTCCATTTTTAAGAGCATTTCTTTACATGACTTGGGCCTTTTTAAAATCAGTGTATCTATCATGCTGCCTGGAGTGGCTCACAGCTATGAGTGCCAACCTCAGGTCAGACTGTCGGGAAACAGGGCGGACCCCCCAATCTGGTGCTATGTTCTATGATCAGATTTCACTCATCCGGTAACAAGCGTGAACTCCTAAAGCAGTATCACAGTCTTGCCACCCAGACAGGCTGGATTATGTGATAGATGGTCACTTTATACCAAAAATCACAACAATATTCAGGTTATTCCCAATCCCAAAGGACCAGTCACTTGCCCCAGGTCAGTTGTTCTCAGATCTCAAACCAAAGAAAATGCCTGTAGCCAATCCTGTAATAAAGTAACTAAAGATTTATTAACTAAGAAAGGAGAGTTATTTACAAGGTTAAAAAAGGAAACATACACACAGAGATGAGTTACAGTCTTCATTTTGAAAAGGTAACATAAGCTTCTATAATAAGCAGCTCTATATACCCTTTAGGGGTGACCCCGACCAAGCAGCATGGGGATCTCTTGCTTATGTTTAGGAATCTTTGTCCCTTCCAGTTTCTCCTGGTCAGGGATTTTTATCCCTTTCCCCCCACAATCCAAGCTAATGGGATGAGATCATGCGCAGGTCTCCCCTTCCTGGAGAGAGTGAGGAATGCAATCAACGTCTCTGTCCTTTGATGCAACTCAATGCCTCATTTGCCTTCAGTGGACCATCTTGGATGCAGGACAGGCACTT
This sequence comes from Chelonoidis abingdonii, assembly GCF_003597395.2. Taxonomy (NCBI): domain Eukaryota; kingdom Metazoa; phylum Chordata; order Testudines; family Testudinidae; genus Chelonoidis; species Chelonoidis abingdonii. The sequence goes on from NC_133774.1 coordinate 3,997,785, forward strand.
TACCTGAATGAATGCTTATTTTCCTGTGTGGTGAGTTACACAGTTACAGAAAAAGCAACGAGGCGTCCTTGTGGCACCTTAGAGTTTAAACATTTATTTGGTATAAGCTTTCATGGGCTAAAACCCACTTCATCAGATGCATAGAGTGAAAAATACAGTAAGCAGAATATATATCACAGCACATGAAAAGATGGGAGTTACCTTAACAAGTGGGGGTCAGTGCTAATGAGCCAATTCAGTTGAGATGGAAGTGGCCTATTCTCAACAGTTGACGAGAGGGGGTGAATATCAAGAGAGGGGAAATTACTTTTGTAGTGCTAACGAGGCCAATGCAATCAAGGTGGACGTTGTCCATTTCCAACAGTTAACAAGAAGGTGTGAGTATCAGTAGGAGGAATATTACTTTTTGTAGTGACCCCTTCACTGATACTCACACCTTCTTGTTAACTGTTGGAAATGGACGACGTCCACCTTGATTGCATTGGCCTCGTTAGCACTACAAAAGTAATTTCCCCTCTCTTGATATTCACCCCCTCTTGTCAACTGTTGAGAATAGACCACTTCCACCTTAATTGAATTGGCTCATTAGCATTGACCCCTACTTGGTAAGGCAACTCCCATCTTTTCATGTGCTGTGATATATATTCTGCTTACTGTATTGTCCACTCCATGCATCTGATGAAGTGGGTTTTCCAGGGTTCAGTGAGACCCTGAGTTTGTGGTATGAGCTGACACCTGGTCTGCCAGCATCACAGTATTTAACAGACTCGATTAACTGCAACTGACCAAAAAACACTAGTTATTGTTTGCAAGACTTTTTTTTATATGTTTTATTTTCTGGATTGCCAATGATATTTTTTGTTTTGTTTTGTTTTTTCAATGAAAAAAACAAAAACATTCTGGTTTTCAAAATCCAATTTCAGTACAAAAAAAAATTTGAATATTCAGTAAAATATCAAAAATTGGGTATTGAAACTGCTACAAAGCTCTATTCCATTGGGGCTGACCAAGTCTGCAGGAATTATGCTCTGTATATAGCAGCCCAGCTTTTCTCATGGGTGGCTGCAAAGACGTATGCGCATTTCTGTGCTCTGTTTGGAAATCCGAGCCCATGTACCTATTGATCTGTATCACAATGAAGCCTGCCCAATGGCAAAATCCTGGTGGGTAAATCCCATTGTGAAGTCTTGACCTCTCTAAATTCATGCTATGCGGTGCACGGGTCTTTATTCCTCTCTTGCTGTGCAAACCTTGCCAGAGAACAGCGAAGTCCAAATGCATCTTGGGTTTTTCCTGCATTCCTGAAGGCCCTTAGTTTGTACCCTGAATATGGACCCTAAAATCATGTGGCTGGAGCTGTGATGACACAAAGAGCCCTGTGCTCAACCTCTGGGCATCAGTTCCCAGGTTCTTAAGGAGATAAGCAGATACAGGGACTGTCTCTTCCTATCTGTATGTACAGTGCTCAGCACAGGGGGCTCTTAGCTTGCTTGGGTTTCTAGGCACTGGTGAAATACTGCTAATAATCATATTGTTTCCTTCGAAGTGCTGATCCCTCAAACCCTCCACTTCCTTAGGTCCCAGCTTTGACTGTCTCAGAAGGTCCCCTCTTCCCCATACCAGTGGCCCTCTGTGAGATTAAAAAGTCCCGCCCGATAGCCCATCCTACCCAAACTCTTGTCTGGAGACACCTGCCACATCTCTAGAGAAAGACTCCCATTCAGTGGAGTCACCATAATCCGCTCTTCCCCTCCACTTGCCTAGGAAACCACATGTATCATGAGCCAGATCCTGCTCACGGGTTATGACTCCCATTCCCCTGCCCCATCCTTGCTGCCCATGACCCTAGCTACCCCGGCTCCAGGGATGGTAACCAGGGAGGCTGCCGTGTGGCTGCATTGGTTTTTTTTTTTTTTTTTAACACACTGCTATTGTTTTACGGTGTCTCTGTGGTTCGGGGTCAGCCAGGGGCAGAAATAATTTCCTTGCCTTGGGAGAAGAAATGACTCCATTAGCATTCCTGGCTCCGGTCGGAAATGCACTGCTTCCCCACCACCGAGGAACTGGGCTGCACGTACCGTCTCCAAACCACCCTGGGGGAGAGCAAAGAGCTGCTTCATCAAAGCCTCAACTCCGGCAGAATTAGAGCCGGGAGCTGCTTTATGTTGTCAGAGCAGCAGTGCTGTGTTCATAGCCGGTTCAGAAATGCAGCTTTATTGATTGAGTCATACAAGTGCTGGAGAGACCCCACTGGCCCCCACACTTCCCATGGCCGACTTGTCCTCCCAGCACTACTGCCCTGAGCATGGCAGGGTGAAAGCGAATCGAGCGGCAGCGGGTGGCTATGGAGTCCCACCTACGGGCTGTAACAGAGTGCTAGCTGGAGCACCCTCAGCACTGAGGTTGCTGGAGCACCTAGTAGGTTGCAGTCTTACCTAGGATGAATCAGCTGGTTACTGGTGCAGACTCCTGAGCCCTGGGCGGTAACTGCTGGGCCCCTGAGACGACTGGCTCTGTGACAGGGAGGATATGTAACTGTGAGGAACAGGAAGTAAGAGGGAGCTCGGGGGAGGAGAGAAAGCTGTGGAAGGCCTCTCCTGCCATATTCTGTGCTATGTCCTGCCACATTGGGAACTGAGGATCAAAGAGGCACGTGGCGAAAAAAGAAATGGGCTGTAGGCGTTTGTGCCCAGGAGGCCACAGAAACAGGCTGGGTGGCACGGGTAGCTGAGGGAGCACCCTGTGACCTGGGGGTCTCCACCTCCCTTTGCTTTGCCAACAGCATCCATCGGAGAGGGAGCTGAGGGAAGCTTTGGGAACCTGCCAGCCCAGAGGAAACCGACCCTCCCACCCACTTCTGAGCTGCGTCGCCCTGCTCTGGCTCTCCCTGGCCAGTGGGTTCTTTTCAATCAGCCACTTGCACTGTCTGTCCCGTCTCGGATCCCTGCTCTGCACAGACCCTCAGCAGGTGGATGGGCAGCCAAGCTGATAAGCAAGAAACATGCTGGGGGAGGCAGAGCGGAGTTGGCTGAAGCTAGAGCAGAGACAAAAGCCAAGTCCTTTTGGTGACAGGGACGTCTCCTTCCCTAGGCAGCAGACACGTCACTGCCAGCTCTTTTATTTTTGCCATTAATTAGTATTATTATTTTCTATTGCAGGGAATTTCGTGCCGGACTGACAGCAGCATGACATCCTCCACAGCAAGCATCCTGGCCAACATGTCCCCTGGAGGGACACCTGCTGGGAGGGTGGGGAGGTGGTAGGGCAGTTCCCACAGCCTGTCCAGTCCTTGGCCCTTGGGCTGAGCCTGTCCATGAAGGGAGCCAGTCAGTGCTGACTGTAAGGTCAGGGAGCGGAGTGAAGTGCAGTCCCCTCCTCCAAGCACTGGGCAGGGACCACCAACGTTTTTTGTAGAAGTGGCGACTCGTCCATCGAATGACAAAGTGGTTTCCTCAGCACTAGCTTGGGCTCAGGGCTATCTATACCGAAAAGCAGCCCCTGAGCTGGGATCCTACAACCCAAGCTCCAACCCGAGCCTGGACATCTACAAAGCCATGCAGCCAAGCCCTATAAGCCCCAATCGGCTGGCCCAGACCAGCCCCAGGGGTCTAGCTGCTCTGTAGACAGACCCTGTGTGATTTGTTGAAGGTCACAGAGGCAGTCTGTGGCTGGGTAGGGAATTGACCCCATTGTCTCCAAGTGGGGCACAGGTCACTTGCTGGAGGATTCTCTGCACCTTGAAGTCTTTAAACCATGGTTTGAGGACTTCAGTGGCTCAGACAGAGGTCAGGGTTTGATACAGGGGTGAGTGGGTGAGATTCTGTGGCCTGCGTTGTGCAGGAGGTCAGACTAGATGATCATATTGGTCCCTTCTGACCTTAAAGTCTATGACTCTATGACTCTAAGTTAGCACCCACCCGTCCTGTCCAGTCTCCACTCTCTGAGTCCCCCAGCCCCTAAACAATCTCTCTGTAATGGAACAGGTACATGGAGATTCGTCATTTCCCTCACCAAGGCTAAAGAAATGCTTTATTTACAAATAAATAATTACCAGGACTCTTTAATCAAATGTGTAGCGATAAACACGCAGGTATAGCTCTCTAAAGAATCTCCGTCCCGCTGCTGCAGAGGGTGATAAAGCGAGAATAACAAACTATCTGCAACTTGGCAGCCCAGCGAGCCCCACGCTGTGCAGATAGGAGCTTAATTATTTCCTATCAGCTGGCTGGGGCTTAGAAATAAGGGTAGCGATTTCACAAAAAGGAGATGGGGCTTCTTGTCTGCCTCTTTCATGAAGAATAACAGTGATGATTGCCACGGAGCAATTAAGGAAAGAGGATTTGATCTCAAGAGACTGGGTTATTGAAAGAAGAGAGATGTCTGTGAGGGGGATACTTGAAAATCCGAGGATAATATAGTTTGTGACAGGGTGGATATTTGAATAAACAAAGCTCTCGCATTCCCTTATTACAATATTCTGATAGAAATACATAGAAGAAAGACACACACATCCAAACAAAGCTTGGTTTTAATAAACTATGCATGTTTGCGGTGTTATTGTAGCCATGTTGGTCCCAAGGTATGAGCAAGACAGGGTAAGCAAGGTAATATCTTTTATTGGACCAACCTCAGTTGGGTGTAAGAGACAAGCTTCTTAGATTCCTCAGGTCTGGAGAAGGTGACAGAGTGACTGAGCTAACTAAAGGTGGGACAGCGTTCAAAAAAGAACTAGATAAATTCATGGTGGATGGGTCCATCAATGGCTATTAATCAGGCTGGGCAGGGATGGTTCCTTAGCCTCTGTTTGCCAAAAGCTGGGAATGGGCGACAGGGGATGGATCACTTGATTCCCTGTTCTGTTCATTCCCTCTGGGGCACCTGGCATTGGCCGCTGTCAGCAGACAGGATACTGGGCTAGATGGACCTTTGGTCTGACTCAGTCTGGCCACTCTTAGGACAGACTGTTACGCATAAGGGGGTTATGCATGCAGTAGGAGATCTCTTAAAATGAAATGCGTAATTAAGGGTGAGCAGGCAGTAGGGCATGTTATACATTTTATTGAGCCATAAAACTAGTGTCTATGTTAAAACCATGGTTTTTTTAGTGTCCAACATGCTTATGAATTTAAGCTATCAAGCTCATCTTTTGCAGGAGTTCTGCAGGTTTCTTTTGAGGATGAGAACTGAGAGATCAGCTATAGAGTGATCACTTTGGGAAAAAGTGTTCACCCACAAGCGACTTGGTGTTTTTGTCTTTTATCATTTTTCTGTGTGATTTCATTTGAGAGCGTCATGGTTGTCTGTTTTCACCCACATAGTTATTGTTGGAGTATTTGATGGAGGAACACCACTTGTTGTGATAGGCATGCGTAGGACCCATGGATCTTGAAAGGCGTGTTGTGAGTGGTATTGCTCATTGTAGCAGGGGAGATACAACTAGAGGTTTTGCATCTGTTGTCCTAGCAGAAGCTGGTGCTGCTTTGGGTTAGCATGTCCTGCTCTGTGGGGAGCTTGCTTCTGATGAAGAACTTGGTGACGTTGGGGAGATGTTTGAAGGCAGGAAGAGAGGGGTTGGGAAAGATTTCTTTCAGGATGTGGTCCTCATCAAGAGTGGGCTGCAAGTAATTGTTTGATGATACCCCGTATGGGCTCCAGCGCAGGATGGTAGGTGTGGGTGTGCAGCTGGAGGATTTTTTTCTGTATTGAAGCAGGTTTTCCTGGGGTATTTGGGTAGCTTGTTGCATGACGTGATCTACTTCTCTGATGGAGTGTCCTTGTTCAGTGAAAGCAGTTTTAAGTATGTTAAGGTGTGTATCCTGGACTTTCTCCTCGGAGCACATTCTGAGGTATCTGAGCACCTGGCTGTAGATAACAGATATCTTGGTGTGCGGGGGGTAGTTGCTGGATCTGTGGAGGTAGATGCAGCGATCTGTGGGTTTCTGGTGTACAGTTGTCTATAGGGTTCCATTGCCAGTCGTGGTGTCCAGGCAGTTGATGCTGGTGTGGGCATTTCCTAGAGTGTTTGATGGATGGGTGGTGGTGGTTGAAGTCGTGGCTGAAATCTAGGAGGGAGTTTAGGTCGTCTGTCCAAAGGATGAAAATATTACTGATGTATTTCAGGAATATCATTGGTGTAGGGGTGCATTTGTCCAGCCATTTTCCCTCAAGGTGGATTATGAAGAGGTTGGCAGATTGAGGAGCCCTCCTTGTTCCCATGGCTTGAACAAAGTGATGTTAATGTGAAGTTGTTGTGAGTGAAGATGAAATGAATGAGTTTGGTGAAGTGTTTGGGGTGCATGTCTGAGCATGATACACTATCTTATGGGTAGTGGAGGCAGGCAGTGATGCCGTCATGGCGAGGGATGTTGGTGTATAGGGACATCCACGGTGGCAAAGATGGTGATTTGGGGGAAGTTGTTAAAGTTTTAGAGTCTCTGGTTTTACGGCTTATTACAACCTTTCTTGACACATCCTTCTTCCTGCTAATCCTTAATTGCCCACTTCATATCAAGTGGTCTCCTGCAGCCTATGTGAACACCTTACACTTAACAATCTCTCCCACCTTGTACTTAGTTCAGACACTCTGTTACCGTCTCCAGATCTAAGAAACAGATCTGTGAAGCTCAAAAGCTTGTCCCATCCACCAACAGAGGTTGGTCCAACAAAGACATTATGTCACCTATCTTGTCTCCCTCCTAAACTATGCATGAAATTCATTCTTGTGCAGAGAAAACAGACCACTAAAGTCCCTCTTAAAATATATTTTGAGAGATTAAATGGTGCCGAGGCCTTGTGAAGGCTATTCTGCACAGGGGTGACTGTCACCCCATAGTCTCCCCACCCACCTCTTGGGCACCAAAAAACGTGTTAGACAAAAAAAAAAAAAAAACATCCACAATTGTACAGCATGGTGCCCACGAGCTGCAAGACCTTGGCAGGTGCCAGCTGTGAGAACTATAGAGTAAAGGCACAGGGTGGGATTGTCAACTCTGCTCTCACATCCATGTCAACAGCCCCTGATAAGCACTTTAGAAAACAGCGCTTCCAAGGGTATTTCATCCATGGCAAGCCTTCTCGTGAATTCACAGGATTTCTGTTGCTGAGGCCTGGGGAATGCTTCAAAGTTTTGCTGATATAATTATGCGTGATTTTGTACTAATACAGTTATACCAATAAATGTCTTAGTGTGGACACAGTTATACCAGTATAAAGGTGACATTTATACGTATACTTATTCCCCTTCCCACATGGGAATAGCTATGCCGGTCCAAAGGACCTTTATAGCATATAACTGTGTCCACTCTATGTGCTGAAACACAACAACTCTCTAGTGTAGGCAAGCCCATAGTAAAAGACTCCTTCAAGACTGCTGGCTTTTATTAAACTGTATAATAAATGCCAGTAGCTAATGGAATACTATACAGGAAAATGAAGTCATATCAGACAGCGATTAGGAATGTATTGTGAACTCAACAACGTCAACGGGATGAAATCTGGATTTCCAAAACCAACCTAACCTGATCAAACTCATCACAATAGATAAAACAACTTACATCTGGGAAGGGGACTTGGACCATTCATTTTAATCAGAAGTGTCTCAAAATAGGACCTTGCTCTTATCAATGAACAAACTACCAAGGGTTCACCATTGGTGCTTTCAAATAAGACTGGACACCTTTCTGGAAGAGAGGCTTTAATCGAACGCAAGTTATTGGGTTCAATAAAGGTGTAAGTGGGTGAAATTCGATGGGTTCATTGCTGGCCCATTGGAACAGGTGGTACAAAGACCCCAGGAACCAGCGTAGAAGGACCAGTGAGTCAGGATTTGGGCCAAAGACTCGGCTTGAGGCTAAGGGGCTATTGTTCATTGGACTGTCGATTGCCCTGGAAAAGGTGGGACTAAAACTGACGTGGCCGGGGGTCTCAGTCACAAGAAGAGGCAGATTATTGCAAAGCCTGAGTGACTGTCACTGAGGGATGTTTGATGAGGACAGCCTGCAATGCCATACCCAGCAAGGAGGGGGTGCTCCAATGGTAATTCCACTCCTCTACAGCGTTGCGTCCACCTATTATCTCTGATCAGACGCTCAGACTGTAACCTGTCTGGGGCAGGGACTGTCTGTTTTCTCACACGTGAGTGTGCCTGGCACAATGGAGCCCTGGGCCCCGACTGAGGTCTCTGTATGCTACCATGGAGCAAATAATGAATAATAACCGTCACCTATAACTATCCAGGCAGCACAAAAAGGGTTCCCGGGGTAAACCTCCCGTTATCCCTTCAGTTACTGCCTTCAGACAAAGTATGGTATGCCACAATCTCGATCACTCACTACAATTTCACAAGAGCCAAAGTTGCTCATCGATACCCTGAGTAGAATTTCTTATGCAAGCGTAGACAGGACATGCCTGGCCCCCGGTGATGATTTTAAAGCACATCCGAATCGATCTCCGTATGGATTATCTCCCCCGACTCAGGGAGCGATTAACTAAATCATCCCCTGAGGGAAGGCGTCTATGTTACATATCAACAGATCTTTGCACAGCTAGTGCTTTAGATACAGCTCACCCCATCGGGTGCTGCAAGCACAGGAAAGGAAGGTGATGGCGACAAGAAAAGCCTTTCTCCTGAATTCGCTAGCAGGGAAAGGAAACAGGAACCAGGTAAAGGTGCCCCACAGAGACACAGGTCCTGCTGTGGGGGGAAGCCTCAAACACACTTATTGCTGGCCCAAATTTGCTGCCATCAAAGGCAGCACTAAAACTCCCATTGATGTCTCCAGGAGCAGAGGAAGGTCAGTGCAGAGTTCTTTTGACATTCCTCACCAGCTGATGCTCCCTGATTCTTCAGGAGTCCAGCTCAGGATTGGGTCTTTCTCCCATGAATGCAGCAGGCCTTTTCAGTCCATTCTGCTGGGCACCTCCATTGACTATTGTCCTTTAGGATGACCAATCAGAACAAAATCCTCACTTCTGACAAAAAGGTGAGGCAGCCCAATGGTGCGCCCCGTGTACCACCTTTTCCTCACCCATTGAGAAACCAGAGAGTCTTTGTGGTTTCATATTTGTAGCCAGTGGGTTTTAGCCCACGAAAGCTAATGCCCAAATAAATTTGTTAGTCTCTAAGGTGTCACAAGTACTCCTGTTCTTTCTGCTGATACAGACTAACACGGCTACCACCCTGAAAGCTATTATGGTGAAGTTCATCTATGTGCAGACACCCTGTGCAACAACTCAAGACATCAGTCGGTTGAGATCCCCTTACCAACACACTTCCCAAAATCGATTCCATAGCCTACCCCCTTTGTGTGTTCAAACCTCCTGCCACACAGCTTGAACCTCAGTTGCTTCTGGTTCTGTCATTTCCCTTCTAAAGATGTCAGAGTTTCCACTCTGGAAAGCAGCATGAAGTCTTGTCTGTTCTTCCTCACCAGTCAGTCGAAGTTCTTTCAGCAGCAATGTCTAGGACACAACGTCTGTGTGACAGAGGCTGTTAATCTGTAGCAATTATTTGTGAACCAACCCTGGACTGATCCCTCCAGCTGGAGCAATTGTACCTTAGCTCTAGAGCTTTTTAAGAAAATTTCTTTGATTGGTGGCAGGGTCAAGGCTAAATAGATGAGCCAGACAAAGGATGGGAGGAGAAGCAGAGGCAATGAGACGGGAACGCAGCAGTCCCTGGGAACAGAACCCAGGTCTCCTGAACCCTACTCGATCACACTGTAGTTGTGCACCCTTGTATTGCATCACTTTGTCCGTCAGTCCCTGTGTTTCTGCCTTTTCTGGTGTGGATGCACTTGGCTTCTGATCAACACAAACACATTGAAATGGCTGACATCCCCATCTCTTCTTAACCCTTTTACCGTTTGATCGGAGAAGACATTAGCATGACACTTAGGCGACAGTGTCCTAGCAACAGAACTTCCTCCTCAAGTCGCTTTTCCTATCTCCTGGGGAGCTTCTTAAAGATCCCCCAACCTATCTGCAAAGTTGCACTGAAACCCTGAAGCAGGTCCTGCTCGTAGACCTTTGGTTTTCTACCCAACGGGTTTATGTAGGCTTATTCCATACATTTAACCTTACCTTAGCTCACCTGAAGAGCCATGCCCTGTGGGACTCTGTGCAAGACAAAGGCAGCTTGTAAAAGCAGCATGAAGGACTTTTTATGTCATTAGGTGTCACTGAGAGGTAGGCCTGCCCATCCCCTCTTTCCCCTGGGAATGCACCCTGCATTGGGAGCCAAGAGGAGGCAACGGCACACTTACAGGGAATGCACCCTGCATTGGGAGCCAGGAGGAGTCAACGGCACACTTACGGGGAATGCACCCTGCATTGGGAGCCAAGAGGAGGTGAGAGCACACTTACGGGGAATACACCCTGCATTGGGAGCCAAGAGGAGGTGAGAGCACACTTACGGGGAATACACCCTGCATTGGGAGCCAAGAGGAGGCGACGGCACACTTACGGGGAATGCACCCTGCATTGGGAGCCAGGAAGAGGTGAGGGCACACTTATGGGGAATGCACACTGCATTGGGAGCCAGGAGGAGGCGAGGGCACACTTATGGGGAATGCACCCTGCATTGGGAGCCAGGAGGAGTCAACGGCACACTTATGGGGAATGCATCCTGCATTGGGAGCCAGGAAGAGGTGAGGGCACACTTACGGGGAATGCACTCTGCATTGGGAGCCAGGAGGAGGCGAGGGCACACTTACTGAGAATGCTCAGAGGTTCACAGCTGGCCCCGTCATCGTGCCACAAAGCAGCTGGACCAGCTCCTGGTATTGTAATGACCCGATGTAACAGCACCAGACAAAAATGATCATTTAAAATCACCCCAGAGCATGGACTAATGTGATCCAGGAATGGGATGGCATCCTTGAGCATCCTGTGCATCCTGTCCGATCCCATCTGTGCCACAGAACAGACCTTGCCTTTGGGGAATGCTAACCTCATCTCCCAGGCTTAGGATGCTCCCCTGACCACCCCACACATCCATTGATCACTACCAAGTGTCAGATTTTCAGAGTTATTCTGTTATCATTTTTTTCAAAGCCCTCCATTGCCTGTGACACCTTGTTAGATGCTGGGAACTAACACTGCTTTGCTCAGCACCTTTTCCTTTGAAAAATATTGATGTTTTCCTTGGCGGGTTTTCTTCTTCTGAAATTTCTGTGATTGACTACAGTGCTGGTGAGTGATGCCAGATTGACAGCCGGGGGGCTGGGGTGAGAACAGGATCAGAGCCTCTGGCTCTGCACAGAATGCCGCTGCAGAGGCAGACTTTCCTCACACACCTTGTCCCACCAAAAGGTCTCAGTCCCTGACCTGGAGATGCCATATCTAAAAAGAACTCACGTGGAACTTCACAGAGCAGATTCTGATCTCAGTTAGTCCAGTGTAATAACTTCACTGAAGTCAAGGGAGTTGCTCTGGATTGACACCAGAGTCGCAGAGATCAGAATCTGGGATCAGATCAACAAGCGTTACCTACCTCATAAGGCTTTCGTGAAGACTAATTAAGCAAACATTGTCTAGGGATGAAGAAGGGACTTTGGTCTCTCTCTCTCCCATTCAGCCCATGAGCTCTTTGCCAAGGCTGCAGTTAGGTGGTGACAGAAGTTTCTATAGACCAAACTTTGCAAACTTGAGTGCCTAAAGACATCTACCTACATATTTAGGCACCTGAGTAAAGGGCCTGAACTGAAGCCAGCAGCTGTTGGGATTGCTGCCGATATCTGACAATCTGGCTTCTGGGTGTATGCAGCATGCAGGTTGGATGCTGCATGGCTCCACTCATTAGCCAGTGAGGATAAAGGTGAATATTGAGCAGCCGCCTCGCTCACTGCACACCAGCCAACATGTGCACTGTTTGAGGCAGGGTCCACCAGAAAAAAATAGGTGATGTCATTAAAGAATGAGAGTAAAACTGTCAAAAATACCCTGGAAGACTTAAGTTCCTCAATCATATATGCATTTTTGAAAATTGTAACCTGCATTCTAAGCCAGACAATACCAACAAGGGGACAGAGTTAAGGTGACACGGGCATCCTTCACTTTACTATTTCCTGCCTTCTCAGTTCTCACTTAGCAACTTTAACATTCAACTTTGAGGGAGGTTTTCAAACACCATTAAAGATGTATGTCAGGCATTTCCAACTGCAGACTCCAACCCCCTTGTGTTGGCCACTGGCCCATGGCCTCATGTTGTTATTTTGCTGTGTCACAGGGGTGCACATAAATACCTACCTACACCCTAGCAGATTCTCCCTTCCCCCTAGCAGATTCCAACTCAGTCCCACACTTATGTGTGTGTAGGGCACACTTAGATTGCTGAACCTGGCCCTTAGACTTAGTTATATGTGAGCATGTTGGGGCAATGTTGCATGTTATGTTGTGTGTGTGGTTGTGTGTGTGTATGTGTATTATGTAAGGCTGCAGGCTGGTGTTGTGCTTGTGTGTGAATATATAGGTTTTAGATATATGCATACCATAGGAGGGTGCCTGTTAATTCACAGTGTGTTTGCTCTGCTTGCATGAGTGTTTCATGTGTAGAAATGTACCTCTACGTGTGCAGTGTGAAGAGGCATGCTGGCTGTGTGTGTTTGCAGGTGTGGAATGTCTGCATAGCTATACTGATTATGTATGGATGTCTTTTGTGTAGAACAATGCTATGTGTGTATTGCTTGTGCATATGAGGATCCTGGTTGTGCGTGTCTGTACACTGGCTGAGAATGCCTACTGACTGCATATGTGTTTCTTAGCTCATTCTCCACTCAATTTCATTTTGGAGCTGTAGCTCTTTTTGCCCAAGCGGGAGACACTCTGGATAAATGGTGTAATTGCCCTGTCATTCATTGGTATATCAGTCACTGAAAGAGCATTGTGCAGCGCTTTTTTGTTTTCCATCAGCTACAGTGACAGCACCTGCGTCTCAGGCGTCATTCCAGGGAGAGTTGGCTAAGTTACTGCAGGAGCTCAGAGAGGCCAGGCTGCGAACAGAGGCATCAGCCTCACAGATTATCATGCTGCTCTCCTGTCTCTGCAGCCTCGCTGTGGAAGGGGGTCTGCACCTGTGCCGGTGATGGAGCAGGATATCACCCTGCTCCTTGAGAGGAGGAGACAGGACTCTTCTAAGTATCAGCATGGGTTTAATGTAAAAGCCCCTGGGCCCGATTCTGATCGTACTTACACAGGTGCAACTCCACTGACTTCAACAGAGTCACTCCGGATTTACACCAGCTTAAGCAAGACCAAAATCGGTCTCCGGGTCTGAGTCTCATGTCACGCATGTTTGTGTCACCATTTACACCTGTGTAACGTGAGTGCAAAATGGTGGCTGCGGACATCTAGGCGTGGAGGGATTTTACGCTCCGGTGCACAGGTGTGCAGGATTCCAGGTGGTGCCAGACGGGAAAGAGGGACTCCCAGAATGCTAGCCTCAACTCTGGTGCAGCCATATGTAACAGAAAGGGAGAGCACGTTTGGAACCAATACAGGGCACCAAGGACTGGCACCAGCTGGGAGCGGATGTGGCTAGGTGCAGTGAACTCCCAGGAATTCTAAAAAGAGCAGAACACCAGCTCTGCAGAAATGGCATCTTGTTCTCTTGTCATTATTCTGCCTCATTGATCTCTACCTCAAACCTCTTCTGTTCACAAGTCAAAGCAACTTTGCTCACCCAACAGCCTGGGCTAGGAAAATCTACTTTGCCTACCAAACTGGCGGCACGTTTTCTGCCATTAGTGTCAGCCATTTTCACCCTTTTCTAACTTCCCGCAAAATGTCACATTTCCAGGACAGTTTGCCAAAATACACGCCTGCCTAATCAGCCGTTTGACCGCCAAAGTAATTCTGGAGGGGAAAAGTGTGATAGCAAATGGACCAGTATGCAGAGCTCTGCAAATTACAGAGATCTGCTTTATATCTGCGGACCATATTTGCGGATTGGATGTGGATTCGAATTTTGTATCCATGCAGGGCTCTACTAGGATGCACTGAAATGCCCCAGTTGCCGGGTACACAGTTCTCTTAAAGCGGCTCTGGGAGAAGTCACTCCAGAAGGTGTGTGTGTGGGGAGGAGAACTGAGTTACTCCAGGTGCAGGGGGCTGGTTCCATCACCAATATCACTCTCCTGTGGAGATATTGGGTAAGCTGGCCTGCACCTGGCAGTAAATAAAACACGCTTGATTTTGTCCGTGATTGATCTCATCAGGTTTTAATTTAAGAGCTTGTTCGCATTAGGGACTTGTGCACCTATGTAGCCACAGTAGTGCAAACATCCAGTGACGTACAGCGCTGGAGTAAAATGAGTTTGGAGGCAGGGTAAGTTATATGTATCTAGCCTCACTTTAAATGAACGCAGTTTATCAACTGAGGAGGCTTAGACAGGTGCAAAAATCTCTTATCTCAACAAGCCCTGGCCATCCAGGGAGCAGAGGGGTAAGGAGCAGACAAGCTATTCTGTTTATGCAGCCCCCAGGGGAGTTCTGTATGTAAATTCCCTCTGCGCTGATGTGAGGGGAAGGATAACCCTAAGATAACCCATTTCTCTGTTCAGCCATGCCGCTGCCTTTAATTGCCAGTTGCAGAAGAGGCTAAGCAGCCCGTTGTTGCTGGGTTTATTCCTGCCTCTTGGGACTTTTAAAATATGTCCTGGCTCTGGCTTATAAAACACACTGGAGAGTGCCAATTCCATCAAGGCAGACAAAATCCTTGGCCAGGGACCAAACTCTCCAGGCTGTTAAGGAAACTGACATGTCTTGGCTCAGACTGAGATTCAGGGTTCCTAAAATAGGATGTGTTGCCTCATCTTGGTCACATTTCCAGCAGAATATGGGGCTGTTTCTCAGGGCGGGGATCTCCTCTCACAGAGGGACCGACACAGGCAAAGGCATGGCTTAAGCCTTAAGCTTCATTCTCTGTCTGAGAGGAGAACCGCCCTCTTGGTAGGGTGGAAATCATCTTCATCCTTAGCCCCATCTAAGAGCATCTTAGAGCGCTCTTTCATCAAGCAGGCAAAGGTGTGACAAGATCCCATGGTGGGGAGTTGAAGTAATCTGTGTCCAAACTAGCCACATGGTGCAGATTGAACGGATGAGCAGCAAGGACGTGGCAGATTCTCTACCATCTGGGAGCTTCAGAAAAGATCTGACATCTTTCTAAAAGATATGCTGCAGGCCGCTGGGGCATGGCGACCACTGATTACCTGTAATGTCTCTCAGTTTCTCTGCACTCTCATTGTCTGTTTTATCCACCTGAGGTCTGTAGTGTTCAGGGCAGGGACTGTCGCTTTGGAATATGTTTGTACAAAGCAATGGGGCCCTGCTGCCAGAATGCAAATAAGGATAAGAATGAATCTTAGCTCAGCCCCAAGTTGTCGGGGTTGATGAAAAACACCCATGTGAGGTTCTCTGGCCTCTGATCTATGGGAGGCCAGATGAGATGGCCACAATTGTCCCCTCTGGCTTCAATATCTATGAACCGCTCTCCTTCAGCACCAGTGCGATTCCTACCCTTTGCCTCTTTTCCTTCCCCTTATTCTGTTCTCTCCCCATTCCCTGTCCCCACGTCTCCCTTCTCCTCTTCCGCATGTCCCTCCCTCTGGTGACATAAGAACATAAGAAATGGCCACACTGGGTCAGATCAAAGGTCCATCCAGCCCAGTATCTTGTCCACTGACAGTGGCCAGTGCCAGGTGCCCCAGAGGGAGTGAACCTAACAGGCAATGATCAAGTGATCTCTCTCCTTCCGTCCATCTCCACCCTCTGACAAACAGAGGCTAGAGACACCATTCCTTACCCCTCCTGGCTAATAGCCATTAATGGACTTAACCCCCATGAATTTATCTAGTTCTCTTTTAAACCCTGTTATAGTCCTAGCCTTCACAACCTCCTCAGGTAAGGAGTTCCACAGGTTGACTGTGTGCTGTGGGAAGAACTTCCTTTTATTTGTTTTAAACCTGCTGCTCATTAATTTCATTTGGTGGCCCCTAGTTTGTATATTATGGGAACAAGTAAATATTTTTTCCTTATTCACTTTCTCCACATCACTAGATTTTATAGACCTCTATCATATCCCCCCTTAGTCTCCTCTTTTCCAAGCTGACATCCAACTTCCCATCTGGGCTTCACTCCCAGCCCCCTCCCTCCTCTCCTCAGTCTACTGACAAAAAGGTTCAGCAATTACATCATTCACGCCAGCTTGTGAAATATCTCCATTAGTCACTGAAATTAGCACCCCAAGGAGGCTAATATGGGGCCAGGAAATTCACAGCTCTCAGTGCCCAGGCATCGGTTTCAGCTTGGGTCACATTTTCAATAGCTAAGATTTCCAAAAGGGCCTAGCAGAGATGATTGGAAAATGAATTTCTGTACCATGGGAACTTCCAATATTTTGACATCTGTTTCCCCCCCTCGAAACTGGAACGACAACTCAAAATATGGAAACTTTCCATGCAATGAAAAATTCTGAAAAATTCAGTTCAGATACGTTGAAAAGATTCGTTTCAAGCTGGGTCATCATTAATCTCTATGTTGGCTTCACTTCTGTAGATCCCCCTGGGGGTCATGGTTCCAGGTCGTACATGCCCCCAGTCTCACCTATGGATCCAATTTCTCAGCCATTTTGAGTCTACCATGACATACTGCATCTAGCCATACAGCTGAGCCATTGTGGTGCATCATGGGATTCCTGTGATGATGTAGAAATTAATGTCAACCTGACGCAACATGAAACCAATTTCAATTTTGATGAAACCCTGTTGTCCAATGTTATATATTTTATACGAACTTTTTCAGCCAGCCCTAGTAAATACTGCCTTTCGAACTTACAGCTCCAGGTACATCTACTTTGCAATAAAAGACCCATTGCTGGCACGGGTCAGCTGACTTGGGCTTGTGGGACACGGACTGCGGGAATATAAAATTACAGCACAGATACTCAGGCTTGGGTCAGATCCTAGTCTCTGAGACTGCGCGAGGGAGAGTTTCCCAGAACCTGGCCTCCAGCCCGTGCCCAAACATCTACAGTCCTGCAGCCCAAGCCCCGTGAGCCCATGTCCGGTGACCCTGGCCAAACACACCTGAGCTAGGCGGTTTTATCTCAGTGTAGACGTACCCTCAGGGTCTGGTTGCCCACAGTAAGACACTTCAGAGTGTCCTCATGTCCAGAGGTTCCCCTTTAATGTGTGCTGGGCACCGAAAAGTGGAGAGCCCCCAAAATCAATAGCCACTCTTGGAAAATCATGGCCATGATGTTTTTTTTCACAACCATGAGGGCTACAAAAATTACTGTCCCCCCGCCCCGGACCATCAGTTCTGCAGATTCTGCCACTGCCATGTGGGCCCCATAACTTCAGCAAGTGGGGCAGAGAGTGGAGCTCTCCCGGCTAATGCTTTATCCGGTCTACTAAATCTCTCCAGAGATGAGGCTTCCAAACCATGGCGAAATGGAGACAATTGTGGTGGCAGAGTCCCTGAATATTAACCAGCAGGTGCCATGGTGAGATGTTTATCTTTGATCTGATAGAACAGGCTCTGATCAAAGGGAGAAGCCAGTAATGTAGCCCTTTGTTGGGTGAGGTGAAATCTTGTGCTACCTTTTTTTTTTTTCTCTTCTTCATTATGGATGATTTAGAAACAGAACAAAGAAAAGCGAATGAAAGAAAAACCAATACATTTTTCCAGTCGCTCAAATGTTTATGCCATATCTAACTGCTGATCCTGCCATTACCTTTCCCTGTATCCTGCAGTACCTGCAATTCAAGAAAATTGCCTCCCAAATTGCTGTCTTTAGTCCAATAGCCACGTACAGCTTTGCTGTAAGCAGTGGATGAAAATGAAATGGACTAAAACTTTAATCCAGCTAGGATTTCCTTGGGCTTTTCAGCAGCACTAGCTGACAAGTCATCTGTCTTGCATATGAAAGGTCAAAGATATTAGGAAACAACATAGGGGTTGTTGCACAAGCTGATATTTCTAATAATGAAAGTGAAAAATTATATATATATATATATATATATATACAGACACACACACACAAACAAATATACATATATAAACCCAGACATATATAGAGAGGAAATACATAAAAGACGGTTACAAGGAGGAGGGAGAACAATTGTCCTCTTTAACCTGTCAGGATAGGACAAGAAGCAATGGGCTTAAATTGCAGCAAGGGAGGTTTAGGTTGGACATTAGGAAAAACTTCCTAACTGTCAGGATGGTTAAGCATTGGAATAAATTGCCCAGGGAGGTTGTGGAATTTCCATCATTGGAGATTTTTAAAAGCAGATTAGACTGTGGCTGGCATTAAAGTTCCCTTGTCAGCTGAGCGTGGAACCAGGCAGGCTGTGGTTAGCAGGAGGCAGTTATTCTTATAGTGAGATCAGGGTCCCGTGGCGCTAGGCGCTGTACGTACACATTGTATGGGAAAAGCCCTGATCGAAGAATTCAGTCTAGGCCTGGTCTAGACACAGGCTTTCAGCGAAGGAACAAAAGGCGTAAGTTCAAATGGATTTAGTTATTTCGGAGCAGGTCTGCATGTAGACGCTGATATTTCGGAATAACAATAGCTTCGGTTGCTTTAGCTGTCGGAGCCTATTCGTTTGTAGATCATCTCAAAATACACCAGGAGTGGGAGGAGAAACAGAGGAGGCACACGGACAAGCTTAAGGTCACTGACTCAGCCAAGATATAACTGGGATGACCATATTTCCCAAAGAGAAAACAGGACACCGTGAGGGTCTGGCCCAAGCCCCTTGCCCAAGCCCCCCTCCCCTTGCAGCTCTGGTAGTGCTGCTCGCCCGAGCCCCACCTGCCCCCCGCCCGAGGCTGGGGCTGGCATCACTGCTTGTCAAAGCTCTGCCTCCCACTCCTTACGGTTCGCATTGGTGGGCTTTGCACTCCAGTGGCCCAAGCTCTAAGTACGAGGGGATATAGACAGCAGTCCCAGCTGCTCTGTCAGCCCAGTGCCCTTTGTTCAGCCAGCAGCCCAGCTTCCTGCCACATCCCCATCCCGCCTGGCCCAGCTCAGGCTGCATATTTCATTGCGTCCCCTCTGAAAGGAAGAGTGCGATAAATATTCATCACGCTTGCACTTACGGGTCTATTAAAAGCCATGTCTCTTCTCCCCGAAGTAGGTTCATCCATTCTGATTATGCTAACGGCCTCCTGAATTGCTCTCTCTAAATACGCCATCGCCGTTGTGATGTGTGCAGCCTCCGGAGTGGGTCCTTTCTGGCGTTAATTGAATGGCTGAATGAAGTCAGCCTGCTGCTCGCATGTATTAGGGTGCTCAGGCCCAACCCCGAGCTGTGCCACAAGTGCACCAGAGGTAAATAAAGCACTTAAAAGCCCGGGCTGGGGAGGGTGGATTATCTAATGGACCTTTTATTGCAGTTCATCCTTTTAGTCCCTTTCCCCCCACTTTTCAGGTATTAATGGTGTTTAGCTTCTTCTCCCTGCTCGGATTAGCTGGTAAATGGCACTGATGGATATTTGTGCTCTGTTATCTCTGGTACAAACCCACCTCCACCCTGCGGAAGATGCAAATCCCGGCCGCTTTTTCTTTATAGCAGAGACACTAGTGGCTGTGGACAGAGTGAGGGGAGAGATGCTTGAGCCGGGCCAAGAGGCAGCCTGGCCCAGTGGAATGCTGCAGTCTGGGTTCTTCTCCCACTGACCTTCCGTGGGACCTTCAGCAAGTCACTTCCTCTCTGTTTCCTACCTATGCAGATGGGGACTTCTGTGGCACAGGGTCTTCTCCTCACTATGTGTGCGTGCAACACAAAAAGTACGCGTTGGTGGCATAAAAACCCCATGACACTGACTCTTAGAGTCCGGATCATTTGACTTGGGCTGGGGCTCTGGGGCTAAAAATTGCAGTGTAGCTGTTTGGGCTCAGTGGGAGGCTCCCAGAGCGCAGGCTGTCTCCCGAACCTGAACATCGACACCACAGTTAAACAGCCCCTTAGCCTGAGCCCAAGTCAGCTGCCTCTGGGCCAGCCACAGAGTGGATATACCCTAAGTGTATCCAATGTGGTGCGTGTTTTGCACGTGTGCACAAGGAATCCAGGAGCAAAGCTGGGTGGGAATTTTTCCACAAACTAAGTTTTCATTGAATAATTCCCATCTGCCAGCACTGATGCAGGTCACAAAACAGGTTAAGAGTAGACAGATCTCCTTACTTAAAGAAAAAAGTTGGAAAAATGTTTCAAAATTCTCGCAATGAACTATTTTGAGCAACCTGGACCTGATTTTGTTTGTTAGTTTGTTTGGGGTGTGTAGTAGGGTGGTCTCCCGCTCCTGCCTTAAAAGGCTTAAAAAAAGCCCCGGGAGAGGGCTGTGGCTGGGAAGGAAAAGCGGGGCTGACTGGGGAAAGCAGCCTCAGCTGAAGGCCACGCCCCAATCAGGCTGAGGCTGGCTTAATGAGGGCCCAGCTGGCCCTTATAAGAGGGCTGGGGCCAGAAGCAAGAGACAGACTTTCTCTAGCTTTGAGAGGGAGGGACCTGGCTGCAGGGAGCTAGAGACAAGGTACCTAGAGTGGAGCAGGGCTGGGGGAAGGCCAAGGGAGCTGGGGAGCTCTGGCATGGAAATCCCCCCAGGCTGTGGCCTAATGGTAGGCCAATTAGGTACTGGGGTTGCCAGGGGCAGCCCAAAGGCAGGCAGAGGCAGCAGGTCCAAACCCTGCTTGCTTATACTGCAGTCTGCCCCAGGAGCGGGGGCTAGATGGTGACTGGCAATAGCCCGCGACTGAAGCAAGGTGGGGATAGAGGGTTCAGGGTTCCCCTGGATGGGGAGCCCCTGAGACTGTGGGGGTATTGCCAGGGGGCAGCACCCCAAAGACAAGGGGCACCGGGTCCTGGGAGGGACATGGGGGCCAGCGGCAGCGGGACACCAGTCTGCAGAGGGCGCTCCGGAGGCTGGAAACGCTAATTGCCTGAGATGACCAGCAGGAGGCGCCGCAGGGGTGAGTCCTGCACCGTCACAGGGTGTTCTTTCGTTTGCAAAAATTTTTTGAGATTTTGCTTTTTTGTCCCACTGTGAGGCAGGAGAAAACCTGAAACACTCAAAAGTATTTGAGAGCCAGGAAAATCATTTCCTGCCTAACTCTATCCAGCAGCGAAGGGCTTAAAGTGAATTAAGTACTGATGATGGGACAGTTCATGAGACTGAAGTTCTCTTCCCCAGAACATGGACAGCAAGAGCAGGGTAAGCGCCTGCTCACCAGTGGACCACCTTCGAACCTGGCCTAGAGGGGCCCTGTATCGGGGTAGGAGAGAAGTTATACTTGGAGACTGTAAGTACAGATACGATAGAGTGGCACTTTGGATGCTGTTTGGTTGTATGAAGAGGCCTAGTGATTTGCCTTCCCAATGAATGAACAAAAGCAGAACTAGAGCAAGAGCAGATTGGGCAAAGCTCAATGAAAACAGGCTTTCCTGGTGGGCCAGCAGAGCATTTGGCAGAGGTGACATCTGCTCACTTTACATGGTCAGGCAGAGTTCACCTTTGAAATTGGATTTGGCAGCCTGGGGTTTCTTCTGGATCCACAGGTGTTCCTGGGTTCCTAGTAGCCATGAGCACTTCCCGCCTATTTGCGTGAGACCAGAGGGCTGAGAACTTCCCTCTTGGATGGAGCCCTCATCTCTGTTACCCAGTTAAAAAAAGTGAATATCTGCATGTGCTGCATGCAGGCTACCACTGAAGTCCACGTGGAAACATCAGCTACTGCAGAATACAGCCATCCATTCACTTAGCCTTGCTTCTGATGTCACATGCAACTACAGCCAGGCTCAAAATGCAACACTGGCTACCAATATGTTTTCTGGGTGCAATTCAAGGTGATCGTTTTGCCCTTAAAACCTGCAGATGGTTTAGGTCCTTCAGACCTTAGACATTGCCTCTCCCACTATGCACCACCTATCTGATGGACAATCTGCAACCGTCTCTGCACTTGAAGCCAGCTGGGACACTTGCACGCCCTTCTCAGATTTTCACTTTTATGTTTGGAGGGTGAGTATCAGGGCCGTCTCCAGGGTTTTTGCCGCCCCAAGCAGCGGGGGAAAAAAAAAAGCCACGATCGGTGGCAGCTCCACTGCGCCACTTTCTTCTTCAGTGGTAATTCAGCTGCAAGTCCTTCCCTCCCAGAGGGACCCGCGCCAAATTGCCGCCAAAGAGCCGGATGTGCCGCCCCTTCCCCTTGGCCGTCCCAAGCACCTGCTTGCTGGGCTGGTGCCTTGAGCTGGCCCTGGTGAGGATAGGGAATGCAAGGAAACAGTTCAATGTGGAAACTCCTTCCCCTTCACTCTGAGCAGGAGCCCCCAGTTTGCTGAACTTCAGGGCGCCCTGTGAAACATATCTACTGGCTTCACATGAAGAAACTGGGGTTCACTTTTTCTTCCTGAGATGTCTTGTCTGAGCTGAGAGTCAGAGATGAATAGATTTCCAGGGCCAGGAGAGACTGGTATGATAATCTATTCTGATCTCCTGCATAACACAAACAAGAGTATTTCCCCCCGGTAATCACCACAGCTTGCAGCTGAGCTAACACAGATCTTTTAAACAGAAAGAAAAGGAGTACTTGTGGCACCTTAGAGACTAACATATTTATTTGAGCATAAGCTTTCGTGGGCTACAGCCCACTTCATCAGATGCATAGAATGGAACATATAGTGAGGAGATATATATACACATACAGGGAGTAGTTGGGAGTAGTCCTACCAACTCTAAGAGGCCAATTAATTAAGAGAAAAAACTTTTGTAGTGATAATCAAGATGGCCCATTACAGACAGTTTGACAGGAAGGTGTGAGGATACTTAACATGGGGAAATAGATTCAATGTGTGTAATGGTCAGCATTTCCAGTCTCTATTCAAGCTTAAGTTGATGGTGTCTAATTTGCGATATTAATTCAAGTTCAAGTCGTTTCTTCGTTGGAGTCTCCTTTTTGAAGCTTTCTGTGCAAAATTGCCACCTTTAAGTCTGTTATTGAGTGACCAGGGTGATTGAAGTGTTTCCTACGGTTTTTGAATGTTTATGATTCCTGATGTTCCAGGTTTGTGTCATTTATTTCTTTTGTGTGAGGACTGTCCGGTTTGGCCATGTACATGGCAGAGGGGCAATTGCTGGCACATGATGGCGTATATACATTTGGTGGGATGTGCAGGTGAACAAGCCCCTGATGGTATGGCTGAATGTTGATTAGGTCCTATGTGATGTACTTGAATAATATTGAAGAAGCTGGGCAAATTGGGGCTTTGTTGCAAGGATAGGTTCCTGGGTTAGTGTTTTTGTTCTGTGGTGTGTGGACAGACACACCTGGTCTCAATTTAAAGTGATGAAGAATCCACCATATCCATAAAGGGATTGTTCTAACGGTTGATCACGCCCACAATTCAAAATGTGCACCTTATTAAGAGTCTGAGTTTGTCTAGCTTCAGCGTCCAGCCCCTGGATCCCAAGTCTAACTTTGCTAGATTAAAGATTCCTCCACTATAAGAAATCTTCTCTCAGCGTAGGCATCTAAAGAGAGTGATCAAGCCCCCGCTTTAACCTTCTTGTCGTTAAGCTAAATAGATTGAGCATCCTTAGACTCTCACTGTAAGGCTGGTTTTCCCATCCTTGATTCACTCTTGAGGCTCTTCTTTGAATTCTCGGCAGTTCGTGCAATGCCCTTTTCGAAGGGTGGGCACCAGACCTGGACACTGCAGTCCAGCCTTGGTTAAGATGGATGAACTGACTGTACTGGGGAGGGTGGGGGGTGAGGAAGGAAGATAAGGTCACGGTGATACGACCATCATCATTGTGAATCATGTATTACATGCATTACAGCGAGTGCCTAGCAGGGATGGGACAGGAGGCTGCTGCGACCAGAGAGGGAATGTGGAGGTGGGTGGAGAGGGAATAACACTGGCGTGTACACATTAGTGTACAAGCCAAACTTGTGATCATGCAATGCCCCCGAACTCCGATGCCTCAGTGAGCAGAAACTGGGAGAAAAGAAACCTAGGGGCTACTGGATCTGACCTTGGGGGACTTTACGGACAGGGTCAGGGAAGCCGGAAGGCATCATTTTTGTTCCAAATGGCAGTTGCAGCCCCATTGACCTGTTTGGGGATGGGACGGAGGGACACTATGATTTGGCTTCCGCCTCTCATTGGTTTAATTTGATTTTCCTTGTTGGGCTTTTGTTTGGGAAATGAGCCAAGAAGCTGCGTTTCCCACACAGTCATTTCAAAGGAAATCCCATGCTGCAGTGCGGGCCTGGGGAAACGTGATGGGGAAACCAGCACCGGCTGGGTTGGGTTCTTAAGAAATGGGAGAGAGGAGCCAAGAACAGCCCCAGGCACATGGAGATGTGAGACCAGGGAGAGACTGGATTGCAAAAGGAAGCCAGTGTGGCTGCTTTCATCCTGGTCCATGTGCTGAATGCTCCAGGCCTTTGCTCAGCCAGGAGAAGCTCTTTTAAGCTCATGCTTTGTGGCCTCATTCTTGTCGCTGCATCTGGGGAGTTCCTAGGGTTTTGTGAAATGCTTTGTGCTTGGTCCTCCCCCGACATGAAGGACTTCCAGCCCCAGCCTTCATGGGAGAGGATGGCAGGCAGTCACCCTCCTCCAGTGGGAACACCAGGGGGCGCTCTGCGTCAGGGAGTCACAATTCCTCCTGGAGCTGCCCAGTGTGCTGTGGGAGAGCTCACCTTAAAGGAGCACAAGGCATGCTCCCTGGCAGGTCAGCCAGCCTGTGGGGGCCAGGGGGCCGTGTCCCGGCCGCCTCACTATCCCCATTGAACAGGTTTGCACCATGGGCAGCTAGAAAGGTGGTGCTAGGGTGTTGAAGGCTCCTTGATCCACCCTCAGCCTTTGCACGGCCAGTGGTTAGGGTGCTAACCTAGGACGGGTGAAGGATAGGTTCAATTCCCAGTTGTACCATTTGTCTTCTCTGTGCCTCAGTTCTCCATTGGACAAATGGGGACAATAGCATTTCCCTAACCTACGGGGATGTGAGTATAAATAGCGTGGAGGTGATGTGGTGCTCAGAGGCTGTGATAACGGGGGTCCGGAAGTGCCTCACGTAGAGAGATCCTGCCTGATCCATAGCCCCATGGTGGTAACAGAAAGATTCCCCTAGAATATCACACACTGGTCCAGAGTTTCCCATCCAGCCATTCTGGAGCTTTGGAGGAAAGTGACTTCGCTTCGTTACTTCCCTCCCCTCCCACTTTGGATAACTACACCAGGGTTTGGTGTGAAACCACTGGATCCCGTCCTCCTCCGGCCCTGCCAGTGCAATGCAGCTGTGTCTTGCAGGGCCACCCAGGGTGGGGGAAGGTGGGAAGTGGCGCTATTTGCCCCAGCCTCCACAGGGGCCCCCATAAGAGTTCTTTCCGCCCTGGGACCTGCCGCCAAAGTGTCCCAAAGACCTACGGCACGGGGTCCTTCCCCCCTGGGACCCGCCGCCGAAGTGCCAGGTCTTCAGCGGCAATTCGACAGCAGGGGCCCCCCACCGCTGAAGACTCCAGGCCCCCTGAATCCTCTGGGCAGCCCTGGTGTCTTGCTGGTTTGAAGATACTATAAGAGAGTGCTGGAGGTTTAGAAAAAACCCGGCATGAGTATGGTGTCCTTCTGGCCGGGGACGCCCCAGAAGTTCACCTCTGCAGTCAGTCACTCCAATGTGTAGTCATTCCACAAGAAGGAGACTGGATAATAAGAGACGAGAATCTGCACTGGTGCAAATTACTGTTGCTCCAGTGACTTCCATGGGGTAAGCTCGGTTTATACCTGCTGAGGACCTGGCCCTGGGAGGCAGCAAACTAGGAGATGGGCTGTCACTCTGCCAGAGAGCAAATTGCAAACCTGCTGCACAGCAGGGGAAGGGAGCGAACTGCACACTAGACTGGGTATCTGTGTTGGGGACTACAAACCCCACGCTGGGCCAGAAGAAATTTATGAGAGCCTGTGGGTTAACCTGTGAAAGGAGCCAGCCTACAGGGAGAAGGAAAAAGCCAGCTTAGTAAGGGGCTGACTGGGAGAAAGGATGGATTTTGGTGATGACCCCTGAAACAAAGCCTACCTGGGGCCAGCTGAAGCCTAGAGATTTCCTGAGGAGGTTTGGGCTGGGGCCAGGGGCTATGCAGAGACCGCTAGCCCCCAGACCCCTTTTGGGCCAGGTAGACGTAGCACAGGACCTTTACATTAGCTGTGTTCCCTATAGCGAATCTACTTTCCTTTTGGGATTTGCAGAGGAGTGCTCCCAAGAAGGGGTGGGGGAGCCGAGAGACAGACATGGTAGGAAGTAGCCAAGGGAGGAATAGACAGACCGGAACTGCTCACTAGTAGTCTCTGGGCTGGAACCCAGAGCAGAGGGTGGGTCTTGGTTCCCCTAGGGCCCCCTAAGTATGGTGCTGTGCAGGTCCCAGGAGACAAGGGTTGGGAGCCTGACGACCAGTGTGAAGCTGCCAGCCAATGTTTGTGCTGAAGCCAGTTTACCATGGGGTCCGAGGGTGCTATATGTGACCTGGCTGGAAGGCCGCATGGCCATGTCATGAGCAGAGGCTGATGCCGCAGGGCTGGAGCTGCTTTCAGCAGAGGCCTCCAGAGAAGGAGACCCTGCTCTGCCATGCCCAGCCATGATACCCTTGTACAGCACAATACAAGCTCCATCCATAAAACCACTAACACAGTGACCTTCGAGCCTTCCCATGTAACATGGCCCACTGCCTGCTGATATCCATCCCGTCCTCCTGTCATCCACCGGTTGGATCCTGTCCTTCCCCGGGCTTGCTGGGGCACGGATTGTCATGCTCAGCACAATAGGGTCTGTGATAGGGTGTGTGCCCCACACAGGCCTGGAAGGGGTTAATGTGGGCCTGGGGGCCTGCTCATGGCACCTGGCTGCACCAGGAGGGAGAGCCAGGCTTAACTGAAGATGAAGCCCAGCTGGGCAGGAGTGGGCTGGTGGTGTATCAAAGCAGGCAAGATGCTAACAAGCTTCAGCAGGATTTTATTTTTACAGTGGAAACCTCTTTATCAAGCTGCTGCTGCACCCTCTGTAACTCTCACTCAGTCTCCTCAACTCTTCCCCCCTTCTTCCTGTTTCCTGTCCTTTCAGACGC
The DNA here is from genome assembly GCF_003597395.2 of Chelonoidis abingdonii. Lineage (NCBI taxonomy): Eukaryota > Metazoa > Chordata > Testudines > Testudinidae > Chelonoidis > Chelonoidis abingdonii. The sequence goes on from NC_133774.1 coordinate 4,024,897, forward strand.
CCAGCACCCAGTGCTCCCAGTTCTAATAATCACAAGCACATCTAAACACCACGTTCCCTCCTCTCTTAAAAAACTCTCCCAATTAAAATAAACATTGTTGTTCTAACCACAGGAACAAATAGGAAACAAGACACTATACTATTGGCAGAAATATTACACTGAAAACACTGTAGATACTTGTGGACGAGCGGGTGCCGGGGCTCAACCCTCCCTGGGGAGGAGGGGAGCCACACCGGCCTCGTCTCGTCGTCCGAGGGCGTCTGCCCTCGGGACCGCTGTCAGCTCCGGCGGTTCAGGCCCTATGAGCGGGACCGAACAGCGGCACAGTTAAACAGGGCCCAGCCTCTGGCTCAGGCGGGCGCCCGGCAAACCGTTACAATGGCTTGTTCCACTCTGGCCCTTTAGGGCAGGGCAGAGCAGTGGCAAAGTCACGAGGGGCCCAGCCCTGGGGTCGGGCGGGGCACAACACACGCAGTAGCAGTTTATCAGCTCTGGCCCTTTGGGGCAGGGCAGAGCAGAGGTCAGGGTGAAGGGGATTCTGCCAGCCGGGGACGGGTGGCAGGGGGGACGCAGGCCCACCCACTCCTCTGCGTTCCAGCCCGGGGCCCTGGTAGCGGCTGTCACCGCTGACGGGTGGGGATCCGGACCGAAACACACTGACACAGGCACAGAGCCCTCTGCAGCCGGACTGTAGTCAGCTGCCCCCGGGCTGCTTCCAACATCCCCCTCGTTTCCTACCTGGTCTGCTGGGGCGTCCAGCACCATGGGTTCCCCCCAGTCAGGGCTGGGCGCAGGTCCGGGAGTACCCCAGGGACGGCGGGCCAGGTCTGGTCTGGGGGCTCCTCGGGGCCGTAGTAGGGACGAGGTAGCTCTGGCAGCTCCTTGTCATAGCGACTGCGGGGTAGTTCTGGCAGCTCCTCGTACCGGCCTCTGGCCTCAGCGCCTTCCCAGTGACGAGGGTCAGCGGGCACGTCTGATCCTGCCGGTGGCTGGGCTCCGACTGAAGGCTGGGGCCCGGCTTTTATCCTTCCGGGTCGCCACCTGACCCTCTGAGGGGCGGGACTTCCACCCAGCGGTTCCGCCCTGGGGAACAATTGACGGGGCTCAACCCTCCCTGGGGAGGAGGGGAGCCACACCACCTTGCTACAGTACTACATAATATAGTCTCTAGTCCAGGTGGTCGCCTGGGTCTGACAGGCCGTCTCTCAAGTCCCGGTTCCATGCAAATATCTTGTTGTGTTGATACTATGGTGAAGTCATCCAATGCAGACTGGATCCTCCTTTGCTTAAAATTCCAGGTTTTCATATTCTAACAAAGGAACCACACTCAAACTTTGGTTCCTTAGCACCCCGCCACTTGTCTGCGAAAGCCTTATACTTTGCTTGGTTCTGTTCAACTGTTTTTCTCACATCATCCTCGGTTGGGGCATCATGTCGTGCCTTTAACAATCCAGCAATGTTCAGTTTAGTATTCATCTGTTTCCTATGCAGTAACTCTGCGAGTGATCTTTGCATTGTGGCATGTCGTGTAGCCAGGTATGCTTGCAAGAAATCAGTAGTGAAGGTTATCCACAATCACCCTTCCAGTTTAGCTGTTTGCAAACTCTCTTTCAAATTTCTGTTAAACTGTTCGATTTCCCCATTGGCTTGAGGGTAATATAGGGATGACGTTCTGTGTAAAATGTTCCTCTCGGCTAGAAAAGTTTCAAACTCCAGGGAAGTAAATTGATTACCATTTTCAGAAACCAGTTATTTGGGGTTACCTTCCCTGCTAAAAACTGAAGAGAGGAACTTAATTACTGTAGCAGAAGAGATTTGCGATGTAAATGGTACCTCAGGCCATTTACTGAAATAGTCTATTAAAGTGATGGCATAACAGTCAATTGGACCAGTATCAAAGAGTCCTACAATGTCAATCTCCACTTTTTCCTATGCAGATTCAGGAAGAGGGACAGGCTGTAATGGAGGGGTACATGTCATTGCTGTCTTACCACGCATTTGACAAGTGACACAGGATTTTACGAGTGCTTCAGTTTGAGAGTCCATCCCGGGCCACCAATACAGATCCCGTAGTCATTGTTTTGTTCTGACAATTCCTTGATGAGTATCGTGTGCCAGGTGCATGAGTTGAAGTGGGCTGTAGCCCTCAAAAGTTTATGCTCAAATAGATTTGTTCGTCTCTAAGGTGCCACAAGGACTCCTGTCCTTTTCGTGGATACAGACTAACATGGCTGCTACTCTGACACCTGAGTTTTGACGATAATTCTTCAGGAACAAGTAGCCAGTGTGTACCTCATAGCACACAGCTATTGAGCAAAGGAAATTCATCCCAAACTCTACAATAAGGCAGCAAAACTGGGTCAAGTTTTCTAGGTGTGCTGGGCCATCTCTTTGTCAGAAATTCACGTAGTTTTTGTTGAATTGGACACACTGAACAAGCAGCTTGAAATTGTTCTCTTGTAACTGCAGTAAGAGTGCTTGTAATAAGCGCAACTACTACATCCTCATCCTCCGGTGGACCATCTGGTGAAGGCAAAGGCAGGCGAGAGAGGCGATCAGCTACCACATTTTTGTTTCCAGGTTTATATTCCAGGTCATAATTGAAAGAGAGTCATCTTGAAACCATCTAGCAATATGATATCCTGCTCTTCCCAGTCCTTTCATGGTGAGCAACATCATCAAAGGGCTGTGGTCTGTGCACAACTTGAAGGTGCGGCCCCACAGGTAAGTTCTCCATTTTTCAGTAGCCCAGACACAAACAAGTGCGTCTTTTTCGACTGTAGAATATTTTCTCTCAGCATTACGCAGTGTCCTTGAAGCAAATGCAACAGTCCTCTCTGTGTTGTCCTCATGAAGTTGTGTGAGGACAGCCCCAAGTCCATAATCAGAAGCATCAGAAGTTACAATTGTGGACAATGCGGGACTGAATAGTGCAAGTACTAGACTATGTACAATCAAGTCTTTCACTGTTTCAAAACTAGCTTGTGCATCTGTTGTCCACACTAAGGTTGAACTTCTCCGTAGTAATTCTCGTAACGGTTCAATGACAGAAGCATAACTGGGAATTAATTTTGCATACCAGGAGGTAAGACCCAAGAAGGAACACAAGGTTTGCAAATCTGTTGGAGGAGGAGTATTTGAAATTGCCAAGATATGATCTGGATCAGGTTTTACTGTATGCCCCAGAAAGGGGAGTTCAGTTTCCCTAAATTTGCATGTGGACCTGTTGAGCTTGAGGTCTGCTTTGCTGATGCAGTTTAGTACAGACTGCAGGTTATTGTCATGCTCCTGAGTAGTATTTCCAAACCCGAAAATATCATCCAAATAGCACTGAACTCCATGTTGATTCTTCAGAATCAATGACATTTTTGGAAGGCACCTGGAGCTGATGCGAGACTGTATGGAACACATTTAAAACAAAATAGTCCCTCCTGTAATAAATGCTGTGAGGTCTCTGCTATCTTCATGCAACATAACCTGGTGATACGTGCTCTGCAAATCAAGAGTAGAAAACATCTCTGCTCCATGGAGTTCTGCAAATACTACTTCTATATGAGGAAGAGGATGGCTGTCAATCACAATAGCTTTATTTGCCTCCCTTAAGTCCACACAAAGTTGAATGCCTCCACCCTTCTGCGTCACTGCTATAGGTGAAACCCATTCCGAGGAGTTCATCTCTTCAATAATATCCTTTTGAACAAGTTTTCTAAGTTCCTCTGAAACAGCTTCCCTGACGGAAAATGGTAAGCACTGTAATTTCTGTCATACAGGCATCATATTATTCTGTATTTTAACTTTATGCAAAAATCCATAAGCACAGCTGAGTTTCTCCTCAACCTGGTGTTGGGTCCCAGCTGAAATAGGTGTGTGTACGGCAAGAGTGCTTTGCTGAGGAAGATCAATTCGTCCATTAACTACCCTGAGATTTAAAGCAGCCAATAAATCTCTGCCAAGGATAAGACGGCCTTTGTGGACAATGCAGAACTCTGCAGCTACACGGCAATCACCAAAAGTAACTATTGCTGGCAGGCAGCCATGTACTGTAGTACAAATCGCTCACCAACTGAAGTTTGGGTTCAGTAAGAGGCACATCTTTAAAGTAATGCAAATAGAGAGAATCCGGTAGTATAGATACTGCTGAGCCAGTGTCCAACATTAGCTGAATAGAGTGTGATTTGCCTGAGGGTATGGCAGAAACGTTTACAGTGCACTTTATCTGTTCTGGAATATGTGCAGTAGTGATTTTGTTCACACTCAGCACAGTAACATCTGGTATTGTAACTGCATGCACTTGTTGATTGAACTTGCTACTGCAACATACTTTAGCAAAATGCCCAATCTTTTTGCAACGATTGCACTGAGCTACTTTTGCTGGACATCCTATGTAGCTTGCAAGATGTTGTGGGGATCCACAGTGAAAGCATGCTTTTACTGTATTTTGCATTTGCTGGTTCGGTGGCTTTTTTATTATTTTTTATTATTTTTCCTCTTGCAATTGTTTGTCTGCAGCAATAGTGAACTTTTCTGCAAAGGAGTCACAGCCTGGACTGTGCCTCCTGTATCTTTGCTCATTATTTTGGTTTCAGCTGTAGCTGACTCAATCTGAGTAGCAATGGTTATTGCTTTTTCTAGTGTAAGTTGTGGTTAAAGATGATAATTGGAGATATACCAAAGCTGTAAGTTTGCCTGAAAGCAGCTCACAGAAGTGTGCTTGTCTTTAACACTCAGATGCCCAACTCCCAGTGGGGTCTAAACCCAAATAAATCTGGTCTACCCTATATAAACCTTAAAGCATAAATTGTTCGCACTCTATAACACTGATCGAGAGATATAGGCAGTTGTTTGCTCCCCCAGGTATTCATACATACTCTGAGTTAATTAATAAGTAAAAAGTGATGTTATTAAACACAGAAAGTAGGATTCAGTAGTTCCAAGTAGTAACAGCCAGAACAAAGTAAGTCACCAAGCAAATAAAATAAAACGCGCAAAACTATGTCTAATCAAACTGAATACAGATAATCTCACCCTCAGAGATGCTTCAGTCAGTTTTTTCTCAGACTGGACTCCTTCCAGGCCTGGGCACAATTCTTTCCCCTGGTACAGCCCTTGTTCCAGCTCAGGTGGTAGCTAGGGGATTCCTCATGATGGCTCTTCTCTCCCTGTGTTCTGTTCCACCCCTTTATATACCTTTTCCATAAGGCAGGAATCCTTTGGTCCCTCTCTGGGTTCCCACCCCCTCCTTCTCAGTGGAAAGACACCAGGTTAAAGATGGATTCTAGTTCAGGTGACATGATTCATAGATTCATAGACTCTAGGACTGGAAGGGACCTCGGGAGGTCATCGAGTCCAGTCCCCTGCCCTCATGGCAGGACCAAATACTGGCTAGACCATCCCTGAGAGACATTTATCTAACCTACTCTTAAATATCTCCAGAGATGGAGATTCCACAACCTCCCTAGGCAATTTATTCCAGTGTCTAACCACCCTGACAGTTAGGAACTTTTTCCTAATGTCCAACCTAAATCTCCCTTGCTGCAGTTTAAGCCCATTGCTTCTTGTTCTATCATTAGAGGCTAAGGTGAACAAGTTTTCTCCCTCCTCCTGATGACACCCTTTTAGATACCTGAAAACTGCTATCATGTCCCCTCTCAGTCTTCTCTTTTCCAAACTAAATAAACCCAATTCTTTCAGCCTTCCTTCATAGGTCATGTTCTCAAGACCTTTAATCATTCTTGTTGCTCTTCTCTGGACCCTCTCCAATTTCTCCACATCTTTCTTGAAATGCGGTGCCCAGAACTGGACACAATACTCCAGTTGAGGCCTAACCAGCGCAGAGTAGAGCGGAAGAATGACTTCTCGTGTCTTGTTTACAACACACCTGTTAATGCATCCCAGAATCACGTTTGCTTTTTTTGCAACAGTATCACACTGTTGACTCATATTTAGCTTGTGGTCCACTATGACCCCTAGATCTCTTTCTGCCATACTCCTTCCTAGACAGTCTCTTCCCATTCTGTATGTGTGAAACTGATTGTTCCTTCCTAAGTGGAGCACTTTGCATTTGTCTTTATTGAACTTCATCCGGTTTACCTCAGACCATTTCTCCAATTTGTCCAGATCATTTTGAATTTTGACCCTGTCCTCCAAAGCAGTTGCAATCCCTCCCAGTTTGGTATCGTCCGCAAACTTAATAAGCGTACTTTCTATGCCAACATCTAAGTCGTTGATGAAGATATTGAACAGAGCCGGTCCCAAAACAGACCCCTGCGGAACCCCACTTGTTATACCTTTCCAGCAGGATTGGGAGCCATTAATAACTACTCTCTGAGTACGGTTATCCAGCCAGTTATGCACCCACCTTATAGTAGCCCCATCTAAATTGTATTTGCCTAGTTTATCGATAAGGATATCATGCGAGACCGTATCAAATGCCTTACTAAAGTCTAGGTATACCACATCCACCGCTTCTCCCTTATCCACAAGACTCGTTATCCTATCAAAGAAAGCTATCAGATTGGTTTGACACGATTTGTTCTTTACAAATCCATGCTGGCTATTCCCTATCACCTTACCACCTTCCAAGTGTTTGCAGATGATTTCTTTAATTACTTGCTCCATTATCTTCCCTGGCACAGAAGTTAAACTAACTGGTCTGTAGTTTCCTGGGTTGTTTTTATTTCCCTTTTTATAGATGGGCACTATATTTGCCCTTTTCCAGTCTTCTGGAATCTCTCCCGTCTCCCATGACTTTCCAAAGATAATAGCTAGAGGCTCAGATACCTCCTCTATTAACTCCTTGAGTATTCTAGGATGCATTTCATCAGGCCCTGGTGACTTGCAGGCATCTAACTTTTCTAAGTGATTTTTAACTTGCTCTTTTTTTGTCACTGCAGGACTTCAAGCTTTCATTCCTCCCAGCCTGACTCACGGGAAGGCCTGCCTGCAAACAGAGCCATCCAGGCAATTGCCCTGATTAATGGGAGTCATCAAGATTCCAAACCATCACTAATGGCCCACACTTTACATAATTACAATAGGACCTCAGAGTTATATTTCATATTTCCAGTTTCAGATACAAGAGTGGTACATTTATAGAAATAGGAAGATCACACTCAGTGATTTTTAATGATACCTTACAAAATATCTTTTGCATGAAGCATATTCCAGTTACATTATATTCACTCATCAAATTTTTATAAAATCATATAGACTGCCACGTCACAGCAAGGCTGTTGAGAGCAGAAGGGGGCTGCAGGAAAGGAGCTGGCAGTCACTCTCTGGCAGCAGAGAGGGGGTGAGGATGATGTCCAATGGGGAGATTAAGCCCTGGGATCCCAAAGAAGGGTCAAGCCAGAACAGAAAGCCCCAGAAAGCCTGAGCAGGAGGTATCCCAGGGAAACAGCAGCAAGGAGTGGGGCTGTGCAGAGCTTGGCTGCTGGTTATTGGGTCCTAGGGCTGGACCCCCACATAGTAAGTTGTCCTGGGTTCCCCTGCTGGCAACTGGGAAAGTGGCACAGGACCTGGAGATTTGGAATGGAAGCTCATATGAGACAGCATCAGACAGCTTGTCCAGTGGGACTTTATTACCCGAGAAGGGGGGACTACATGCTTACCTGGCTACAGGGCTGAATCGTGAAGAGGAAGCACCCCCAAATCACAGAGGAGGAGAGGGCCTGCAGTGTGAGCAACTGACAAATGGGGCACCAGGTGGGGTGAAAGCTAATTCCCAGACCCAGCCACAAGAAGGTGCTCCTGTGGTGAGCGGGATGCCTTCACAGGGCCCCAGTCCCTGATTGCAGTCTTCAGGCCCTACGGTAACACTAATTAACAATAATAACCACACTAATGAGTGACGCACATTCACTCAATACGCTTTCCCTGGAACAATAACCTCCTTCTGCTTCCCCCGTCACATCTGGTCGTGCCACCCACGCTGCACTTTACACAGCTGCGAGCTCTGCAGAACCCCGGCTCTGTGGAACAGTTCCTGGGGATGTGGAATAGTGTAACCGGAGCAGTGAATCGCCACTGGCGGGGCAGGGACTGGATGTTTGAAAGTGGATATTCGTGGCGACGCTGATGGCAGAAAATAATAATTCTGCTTTGGGGTATGTCTTCGCCGCACAGTTAACCTGGGATCTTACTGGTGATTTAGCGCCCTCCCCAAGAGACACAGGAAAACCTCTGACTTGGGTTTGGAGGGGCTTTATGCCTGGCCTAGCTTAGCCGGGAGAGCCGTTTAGAGCCCATGCTCCATTTCAGCTCAGGCTGGCACCCACATACTGTGCAGTGCAGATGCTGGCTAAATCCCGTGAGTGCGGATAGTCCTCCAATGCCTTCCCACAATTCCTCCCAAAGAACAGAGGAATTCTCTTGTAGCTAATATGACTTCCCAGGAAAGAATCCTAGTGCATCGCAGCACAAAGACGCAGGGGATGTGCCCCTAGTGGCAAGGACCCCTAAACACGCTGCGGTGGGGGCGGTCCCATTTGGGCAAGGCTAAGCTAAGTGCTCAGGCCCGGGTTAATGGCACAGTGAAGATGCTACAGGCAGCCCTGCCGCTCTCCCACACCAAGGTTCCAAGGTACATTTTAACCTGCCATGGATTTGGATGGAGGTGCAGTCACATCACACAGACTGCCAGCAGATCATCACAAGGACTGGAGAGGAGTGTTCGGCCTCCATGGTGCTTGTAGTTCTGGGCGTCTCTGCTGAGACTGGGTGCAAAGAGGTGTACACATGGCAGCAAATTTTGTCCTGCAGACACTTGTGCAGTATGAATAGAACTAAGACCCGCAAAATCCATTCTGCAGAAGCCACTGAGCAGCCATCACACTGTGACAACTTTCAGCCACTATCATAAAATCATAGAATATAGGGTTGGGAGGGACCTCAGGAGGTCATCTAGTCCAACCCCCTACTCAAAGCAGGACCAGTTCCCAACTAAATCATCCCAGCCAGGGCTTTGTCAAGCCTGACCTTAGAAACCTCTAAGGAAGGAGATTCCACCATCTCCCTAGGGAACCCATTCCAGTGCTTCACCATCCTCTTAGTGAAAACGTTTTTCCTAATATCCAGTCTAGACCTTCTCCACTGCAACTTGAGACCATTGCTCCTTTTTCTGTCATCTGCTACCACTGAGAACAGTCGAGCTCCATCCTCATTGGAACCCCCCTTCAGGGAGTTGAAGGCTCCTATCAAATCCCCCCTCACTCTTCTCTTCTGCAGACTAAACAATCCCAGTTCCCTCAGCCTCTCCTCATAAGTCATGTGCTGCAGACCCCTAATCATTTTAATTGCCCTTCACTGGACTCTCTCCAATTTGTCCACATCCCTTCTGTAGTGGGGGGCCCAAAACTGGATGCAGTGTTCCAGGTGTGGCCTCACCGTGCTGAATAGAGGGGAATGATCACTTCCCTCCATCTGCTGGCAATGTTACTACTAATGCAGCCCAATATGTTGTTAGCCTTCTTGGCAACAAGGGCACCCTGCTGACTCATAGCCAGCTTCTCGTCCACTGTAACCTCCAGGTCTTTTTCTGCAGAACTGCTGCTTAGCCAGTCAGTCCCCAGCCTGTAGCAGTGCATGGGATTCTTCTGTCCTAAGTGCAGGGCTCTGCACTTGTCCTTGCTGAACCTCATCAGATTTCCTTTGGCCCAATCTCCAATTTGTCTAGGTCACTCTGGACCCTATCCCTACCCTCCAGCATATCTACCTCTCCCCCAGCTTAGTGTCATCTGCAAACTTGCTGAGGGTGCAATCCATCCCATCATCCAGATCATTAATGAAGATGTTGAACAAAACCAGGCCCCAGGACCGACCCCTGGGGGCACTCCGCTTTTGATACCAGCTGCCAACTAGACATCGAGCCATTGATCACTACCCATTGAGCCCGACATCTAGCCAGCTTTCTATCCACCTTATAGTCCATTCATCCAATCCATACTTTTTAACTTGCTGGCAAGAATACTGTGGGAGACCATATCAAAAGCTTTGCTAAAGTCAAGATATCACATCCACCGCTTTCCCCATATCCACAGAGCCAGTTATCTCATCATAGAAGGCAATCAGGTTGGTCAGGCATGACTTGCCTTGGTGAATCCATGTTGACTGTTCCTGATCACCTTCCTCTCCTCCAAGTGCTTCAAAATGGATTCCTTGAGGACCTGCTCCATGATTTTTCCAGGGACTGAGGTGAGGCTGACCAGTCTGTAGTTCCCCAGATTCTCCTTCTTCCCTTTTTTAAAGATGGGCACTATATTTGCCTTTTTCCAATCATCCAGGACCTCCCCCTGATCACCACAAGTTTTCAAAGATAATGGCCAATGGCTCTGCAATCACATCAGCCAACTCCCTCAGCACCCTCAGCATGCATTAGATCCAGCCCCATGGACTTGTGTAGTTTTGAGAATGCTTGGTGGAGATTTTGTAGGTGTTGGTCTCTGTCTGAGGGGTTAGAGCAGATGCGGTTGTACCTCAGTGCTTGGCTGTAGACAATGGATCGTGTGATGTGCCTGGGATGGAAGCTGGAGGCATGAAGGTAGGCATAGCCACCATGATTTCAACAACTTCCACCCCACCATCAACCTCAGCCTGGACCAATCTACACAGGAGGTCCACTTTCTAGACACCACGGTGCAAACAAGTGATGGTCACATTAACACCACGCTATATCGAAAACCTACCAACCGCTATGCCTGCTTCCTGATTACACCCCTGCAAGCTCTAGCAATATTTTTATACTCCTCCCTAGTCATCTGTCCAAATTTCCACTTCTTGTAAGGGTCCTTTCTGAGTTTAAGTTCACCGAAGATTTCTCTGTTAAGCCAGGCTGGTCGCCTGCCATATTTGCTGTTCTTTCTACACATCGGGATGGTTTGTTCCTGCGCCCTCAATAAGGCTTCTTTAAAATACAGCCAGCTCTCCTGGACTACTCTCCCTGTCATATTAGCCTCCCAGGAGATCCTGCTGCTCAGTTCCCTGAGGGAGTCAAAGTCTGCTTTTCTGAAGCTGAACCTGGTATGTTGAACAAGCATTCGAGAGGTCTATCAGTTTATCTAATCAATCTACCTAGTCATTTTAAAGACACTGCCCCAATAGTATTTAAGTATCAGCTTACTTTCATATGTGTCTCCAATATTACTTTTTAAATAACCTTAATTGTCTGCTCTGTCTTATGTTTAAAATGAACTTTCCTCTGTAGCCTTAGATGAATGTAGATTATATCTATAGCATTTTGTAAAACTGCATAGACATTATTTTGGATGATAATGGAATGAAAGCTTGTTTTGTAAAACATATGCGCAAGGGGGCAGAGTTAAGGTTTCTGTGGGAAGTTCAACTTCTGAATTTCCTGAGTGTGATGAGATTAAGATCTCAGATTTAATGTTGTATTAAAGGAAAGCTGTCAGTTCCCATTTGATCCAAAAAAGCAGCTTTTACAAAACCTAAGGCCGTGGGAATTTTTTTTTTTTTTTATTCCAGGGAAGCACGTTTTTTAAACAACTCTGCCCTGCAGTGATGGCAACACAGTCACTGCAGCGCTGAGCTGATGCTTGAGATCCTGAAAGTGAAACTGACCAGAAAGATACTAGCTGCAGAAGTGAAATTGACGGACCTATTTTCATTGTGGAAAGCCGGCAAAGTACAAGGAAGTGTAGGTGCCGCTTAAATTGCGTGAAATTTATCTCTGTACAGAGGGCCAGCATCAGGCTTATGCACCATTTACAACCTCAAATTAGCCTTAAGTGAGACAAAGTCGTGCAATGGGATTTGTGCAGGGCCATCTGCGCAAGGCTGAATTCGATGAATTCAGCAAACTCTGTTTTGTAAAAAATCTCTTACTTTAAACCATCAAAAGATTTTACGGGACACTTTCTTTTCAATAGATGTAACTTGGAGGCAGCACTTTTCTGTTCATAGCCCAATAAAATACTTCACCTTATTCTGAAGCTGAGAGGTGATATCATACGGTGCTATTGCTAATTGAATTACTGATCTGTAGCCCAGTGTTTTAAAAATAAGCTGAAATGTCCCACATTCCTTGGCTCAGGAGATCAAATGTATCCAAAGGAATTCAATAATATTTCTACATCTGTGTGTCTTGGCTGTCCCTAGTAAAGAGGAGTCAGATTCAGGCTGAGCCATTGTTTGTATTAATTATTTTCCCGTATAGCCGTCTTAGCTCATGGGCAGCATCGGGGAATCAGTAGAGTTTCTCAGGACCCAGATGGAAACATGTAGGAAGATATGCATATCCTGGGACCAAGGAGATGCTATCAGGCAAAGAACTCACCAGTATTCATCCAAGTGAGAGCTGGGAACTGGCTTTTGATGGTGCTTGTGGCCCTCATTGCTTGCTTTCTGCAAATACTCATGTGAGCAAAATTCTGCTTGAAAGGGTATTTGTGCGAACGTGCATCCAGCAAATCTCCATGTGGATGGGTATTTGGAGGGAAATACTTGTGCAAACATATATTGGCAGGGGAGTACACACGCAAATACATGCACCCCCAGGTGAGCTCTTGTGGGAACATTCACTAAAGGGCTTGTGCTAGCAGTGTTCATGAGGCCAGTTTGATGGCCCTTTGTGGCTTTGGGAATTCTCCAGCCGGGAAGCAGAGGCAATATCATGGGACTGAGACCTACACACATCAGTTGCACTGGTTTAAATTCAGCGACTAAATAGCTGTCTGTGATTGGCTTGCTCAGCAGTGTGTGTGGGACTGACCCAAAGCTCACAGAAGCCAATGGGAACATTTCACTGATTTCACTGGGCTTTATGTCAGGCCCACAATGCTCCAAGCATCAGGTTATATTTATTGCAAATATAGTCAACCCTTTCCCATTGTAACCTGCCCCACGAAACCGAGGATAACACTTGCTGGCCATCTAGCTATGTTAAAGCAACACCAGCAACCCTTACCACATTCAGATCCACCCACTATAGACTCCGACCTCCTGCTGCCAAGCCTAGAGGAAGTCATCCAACTGCAACTTTCATTTAAAAGTTATTTTAAAAAGTTTGTTCACTAAGCAGTGTGCACTAGGTGTATTTGTGTGACCCCATCCAATCCCACGTGTCCCTCCCTTGTCTATGCCCTACTATTATTAATTTGTATTAAAGTGTTGGATTAAAGTGGTGCTTAGAGCAGGGGTCGGCAACCTTTCAGAAGTGCTGTGCCGAGTCTTCATTTATTTACTCTGGTTTAAGATTTCGCTTGCCAGTAATATATTTTAACGTTTTTAGAAGGTCTCATTCTATAAGTCTATAATATATAACTAAACTATTGTTATATGTAAAGTAAATAAGGTTTTTAAAATGTTTAAGAAACTTAATTTAAAATTAAATTAAAATGCAGAGCCTCCCGGATTGGTGGCCAGGACCTGGACAGTGTGAGTACCACTGAAAATCAGCTTGTGTGCCACCTTTGGCACGTGTGCCATAGGTTGCCTACCCCTGGCTTAGAGGCTCTAATCATGGCAGTGCAAGGTGCTGTACAAGGCTCTGTAAATTACAATCCCCATCTCAAAGACCTTACAGTCTAAGTGCACGTGTTAGGTCTAAACTGCCAGAGGTCAGAAGAACTCTATGGAGCTCGAGAGCTTGTCTTTTTCATCAGCAGAAGTTGGTCCAGTCGCCCGCCTTGTCTGTTTCAGCTGTCTGCTCCTCAGGGCAAGGACCTGTGGCAGTCTCTGCTCTGTGAGGTGCCTGCCTCAGCTTTGGGCAAGATGGAAATAATAATTGATTATGAATCAGCCCAGATATCTCGGGGGTCTCCCAGGATTAGGTCCCAGGCTTCACCTACTTCTGCATAAGACAGCTCTGAGCTGGTGAGCAGACTCATTGCTCTGTCACTGGTTGGTTTTCCATTCACTATTTTGTCAGGGAAAAAACATTTTAAAAACAACCAAACAGTGTTACACAGCAAAAGAGGAATGTGTGGCCTGGCCACAGGCATGGTACAAGTGACAATCTGTCTTCCCAGAACTGGTCCCATTTGTAACCCAAACATGGTCCAGTCCTGTCTCTCACATAGCCCTTTTCATCCATACAGACCAAAGTGCTTTGCAAAGAAAAAGCAGTGTCATTATCCTCATTTTACAGATGGGGAAACTGAGGCACAAAGAAGGGCATATATGTGCGTGTGTGTGTGCTGTGATTTTTCAAGACCATTCAGCAGGTCTGTGGTATAGCCCAGCAGGAAATGGGTGATGGGCTTGGAGTCAAGAGAACCACAACTCACCCCACTCACTGGGCTTCTCTTCTTCGCCTTTTTAATGTACTACTTGTCCAAGTAGTGCCCAGAGGCTCTCATCAGTATCCGGGCCCCACTGTACACGCACAAAATAAGACACAGGACCTGCCCCAGATAGTTTATAATCTAATTGGCTTCATCTCTGTAACAACATGGAGGACATGGGGAAAAAACCAATGTTCACTGAATGAGGAAGAACAAAGTGAGAAAAATGAAGGGTTATTTTTTTCAGCAGGGTTTGCCAGCTGTATCTTAGTAGAGTGGTTCCTCAGAAGCTCCATTCAGTTTGATCAGAGATAGGCAGCAAACATCAGAAATGTTCTGCTTTTGTACAGTCCCTGTTTCTTTGGTTTTGCTGTCGGGGAATTTTTCCTATGTCCCTAGTCACCGACTCCATAGATATCCCACCCGTGCCTAGCATCTTCAGCCCCTGGTATGGAGTTATAGCACAGGTTCAAGGGTGTGAATATTGTCTGAGGAAAGCAGTGTGGAAGTTGGGAAAAGCGCAGACATCTTAGTCTTCCATGTAGAGCAAGAGTCAGGCTAACTCTTCTGTTCAATAACACGAGACTTTAATGCAGGGACTGGGCGAGTGGGAAAAACTGTGAGCAGTTATTTTGACCTTGTGTTAGATAAGAATGGAACACAGACTGTAGCAGAAAATAGCTGAGAAAAGTAAGATATCAGGAATGAATATGTATGAACAAAATGCAGCTGTTGATCATTACTGTATGTAACAAAAGGTATAAGTGCTTGCCCTGATTGTTTATCTGGCGGAGACCTGCCTAGGTAGGGGAATCCCTGCCCATGTATACTCTCCTGACCAATTGCAATTGCTCGTAGTAAAGCTGCCTCTGGTTTGTTGCTTTAAACTCAGAGTGAGGACTTCATTTTCTTCCACAGTAGAGGTGAACTGAAGCAAGGGGGCTGGGTGGATAGTTTGTTCCAATAACTTAATTCCATATAAATGTGGACCAGTTTAATTAAACTAGCTTCTTAGAGTCAAACTAGTTACACACAGCTTTTAAGGCCAGAGGGGAACATTAGACCATCTAGTCCAACCTCCTGGTTATCACAGGCCAGAGAATTTCATCCAGTGACTCCTGTTTTGAACCGAATAACTTGTTTTTGAATAAAGCATCTTCCAGAAACGCGTGTAGTCCAGATAGGTAAACTCTGAAAATTCACCACATCCCTTGGTAGCTTGCTCTAGTGCTTAATCATCCTTGCTGTTAAAAAAAAATTGTGCCTTATCTCATTCAGATATAATTTCTAGACACTGCCTTTTGTTCTACCTTTCTATGCTAGAGTAAAGAGTCTCTAGTAACTGGTATTTTCTCCCCATGAAGGTACTTATATGTCAGAATCAAGTCACCTACTGATTTTTCTGATAAGTTAAATAGATTGAGCTCCTCAAGTTTTTCATTGTAAGGAATTTTTTCCAGTTCTTGAATCATTTCTGTGGCTCTTTTCTGCGCCCTCTCCTATTTTTCAACCTCTTTTTTTAAAATGTGGATTCCAGAACTGGATGCAGTATTCCAGTATTGGTCCCACCAATGCTATATACAGGGGTAAGTTACTAGGTAAGCTAAATAACTAGTTCAGTTAAGCCAGTGCAACCCTCTCTGGACACTCTGATTTCAGTTTAAAAGTGGCTTGTTGCAGTTTTAACTTAACCTTGTTCCTAATTGACTTAAGATGAACTAAAATAAAGCTCGTTTAAACCAAAGTCAGTGAGTCCACATGGCTCTTTGCACCAGTTTAATTAAATTGGTTTAAAATTCACCTCTTCTGTTAAACAGGAGCTGTTCTCTATGTGTACAAGCCTTTAATAACTTTATTGTAAACTCTAAGACAATCAGACTGAAGCTCAGAACACCTGGAAACCTTGACTTATGTAGTTAGTTCTGCCCTGGCAGGTCATGTCAGAGAAGATGGTGTTCCAGCTCTTACTGGTGAGTGATAACACATAGTGATATCATACAGGTGGAGAAGATATTAAAGAGCTCAGGAAAAAGTAGTGAAGGACGTTTGATTTCATGAGTGGTTTCAAAAGGCATTTCTCTAGCATATGAGCAGCACAATATATTGATACTGCAGCATCTTTCGAGAACAGCAGGAGAGAGTTTTTCTGTTCTCTCATGTTGCACATCTTGCTCTGGTTGAAGTGTTTATATCACCATCCTTAAGATAATACAACTGAGACATTAGACCCTGTGACGCTATTTCTAAGGACCAGTCTACACTACGTCAATCGATTGACATTCGCAGCATTAGGTCGAATTTATAATGTGTGTGTGTGTGTACACTACCAAGCCCTTTCCACCAGCGTAAAGGGCTTTTAAAATCGACACCTGTGCTCCACCTGGACAAGAGAAGTAGCGCTAGAGTTGACCTTCCCGGGTCGAATTAGGGGTAGTGTAGACACAGCACACTGTAATTTGATGGGTTTGGACTCCAGGAGGTATCCCAGAGTGCTCCAACATGACCGCTCTGGACAGCACTTTCAACTCCACTGCACTTCAGCCAGGTACACAGGAAAAACCCCAGGGAACTTTGGAATTTCATTTCCTAGTTCATCAGAGTGGAGAGCTCACCAGCACAGCTGCCCAGGCCTGCCCAGAGCCGCAAACGTGCTCCAGCGTGGAACATACAGGAGACACTGGCTCTGATTGCTGTGCGGGGAGCAGAGTCTGTGCAGGCAGAACTCCGATCCAGCGGAAGAAACGCTGACCTCTATGCCAGAATGGTCCAGGGCATGGGGGACAAAGGCTGCACCAGGGACACACAGCAGTGCCCCATGAAAATAAAGGAGCTCAGGCAAATGTACCAGAAGACAAGAGAGGTGAATAGTAGCTCTGGTACAGAGCCACAGACATGTCACTTCTATGAGCAGCTGCATGTGATTCTAGGCGGGGACCCCACCAGTATCCCAACACTCACCATGGATAACTTCCCAGGGGCCCAGGTGGCCACGGGCAACAATGAGGAGGACATTGTTGATGAGGAAGAGGAGGAGGAGGAAAATTCGCAGCAGGCAAGTGGATGATCCATTCTCCTGGACAGCCAGGGCCGTTTCCTAACTCTGGAGCCAATCCCCTCCCAAGACTCACTGATGCGGGACTGTGACGGTGGGGAAGGCACCTCTGGGGAGTGCACACTTGTAATAACACCACAGGGGTTAAATGCAATTGTGGTTAATGTTTAATGTGAGGTAAACAATTGTGTACAGTGGTGGCCAGTCCAGCCATGCAAAGAGTGCTCCCCGGAAAAGCCTGTTTAAGTGCCAAGAGTTTCCACACCCCAAAAAAAGGTCCCTGGGTGTCCCCTGACACCTCCTCTCCTTTCGTGGGTGCTTACCATGCCAGCCTGCAAACAGAAATCTGCTGCTCAGCGCTCTGCCATGTGTTGTATCTTAGTGGCAGGCGCTTCTTTTAGAAAACAAAATGCGGCCGTGTACCTCAGGGAATGTATTTACTGCTAGGAATTGTTTCATTCATTGCACAAGTTAACCTTTTCCTTTCAACAATGTATGTTTTTCCTTGCAGCTGCAACATTGTCTCTCGGTGCTTCCTCCAGTCCAGCACAAAGGCTATCCCAGATTAGAAGGGGAAAAAGGCGGACAAGGAAAGACATGTTGTGTGATTCAATGCGTTCCTCTCAGGCTGACAGGGCCCCACTGCATGCACGGAGGCTCACACTCTCAGAGAGCATGTGCACTGACCAAGAGGACAGGAAAGCATGCAGGGAACAAGAGCATAACACACAAGAGGAGATGTTGCGGCTTATGGGGGAGCAAACAGATATGTCGAGGCATCTGGTTGAGGTGCAGGAAAGGCAGCTAGACCTTAGCGTCCCACTGCACCCAGTGATGAACCAGCTGCCCTCCTCCCCAAGTTCCATATGCTTCTCTCCTAGAATGTGGGGGTGGGGGGGGAAAGCTCCGTTATCGCTTGAACTCAACTCCAGGGAATGGTTCATGGAGCAGAAAGCTCTCATTCCCATAGCTTTGATTGCTAGACAGTGCAATTGTAATAAGCTTCATGTCCTCACCCCTCCCTCACTGTGTTATCAGACCCTTAGACCCTGGTTATCGTTGCTATTCATGGCTGTCTCTGTTCAATGTTAGTTAGCATAATAAAAATGCATGAATTGAGGACAAGAGGCTCTTTATTCACTATGCACACTGTGGTTGGTGGGGGTTTAGTTTATAGGGCAGCACATGTGCAAAAAGGGGGTAGGTTGGTAAGGAACAACACACAGAACTGTCACATCACTATTGGATCATTCATGAAACTGGGTTTCAAAGCCTCTCGGAGACACAGTGTTCCTCGCTGTGCTCTTCTTATTTCTCTGGTGTCTTGCTGCTCATAATTGGCAGCCAGGCGATCTGCCTCAACCCCTCACTCCGCCAGAAACTTCCCCCCCTTACTTTCACAGATATTATAGAGCACACAGCAAGCGCAATGACTATGGGAATATTGCTTTCACTGAAATCTAACCTAGTGAATAAACTGTGCCAGTGCCCCTTCAAACGTCCAAAGGCACATTCTACCACCATTCTGCACTTGCTCAACCTATGGTTGAACTGCTCCTTACTACTGTCCAGGCGGCCTGTGTATGGCTTCATGAGCCACGGGAGCAAGGGGTACGCTGGGTCTCCAAGGATAACTATTGGCATTTCAACATCCCCGGCGGTAATTTTCCGATCTGGGAAGAAAGTTCTTTGCAGCTTTCTGAAGAGACCAGAGTTCCTAAAGATGCACAGAGCATGCACCTTTCCCAACCATCCCACGTTGATGTTGGTGAAACGGTCCCTGTAATCCACTATACCTATACCGGAAACCTACTGACCACTGTACTTACCTACATGCCTCCAGCTTCCATCCAGGACACACCACACAATCCATTGTCTACAGCCAAGCTCTAAGATACAACCGTATTTGCTCCAATGCCTCAGACAGAGAC
>NC_133774.1:4045177-4056094 GCF_003597395.2 Chelonoidis abingdonii
GGCTACTTCCACCTTTTCATATTCTCTGTATGTATAAATATCTCCTGTCTGCATGTTCCATTCTATGCATCTGAAGAAGTGGGCTGTAGCCCACGAAAGCTTATGCTGAAATAAATGTGTTAGTCTCTAAGGTGCCACAGATACTCCTGTTCTTTTTGTAATCCACTAGTACTTGCAACACCGTTGAGAAGTAGCCATTCCAGTTTATGTTACTCTTTAGCAAGGTGGTCCAGTCCCAAGATAGGGATGTGCATTCCGTCTATCGCCCTACCACAGTTATGGAACCCCATCGCAGCAAAGCCATCCACTATGTCCAGCACATTTCCTAGAGTCACTCCTCTTCTTAGCAGAAATGACTTGATTGCCCTGGTCACTTGGCTCACAGCAGCCCCCACAGTAGATTTACCCACTCCAAACTGATTCCTGATTGACTGGTAACAATCTGGCATTGCAGGCTTCCACACAGCTATCACCACTCGCTTCTCAACTGTCAGAGCAGGTCTCAGCTTGGTATTCCTGCACTTCAGGGTTGGGGAAAGCAATTTGCAAAGTTCCATGAAAGTGGCCTTATGCATTCAAAAGTTATGCAGCCACTGCTCCTCGTCCCATCGCTGCATCACGATGCGGTCCCACCAGTCTGTGCTGTTTCCCTGGCCCAAAAGCGGCGTCCCACTGTGTCAACAAGCCTGGCTGCTGCTGCCAGTATGTGTGAATTGCTCCATTCCATGGCTTCAGGCATGGCCATTTGTGTGGCACCATATTCTTCCATGCGGCGGATCCTGACTATGCTCTGCAAATACTGCAGAACAATGTGCGAGGTATTTGTGACGCTCACAACAATAGTGTACAGTTGAGCAGGGTCCATGCTTGCAGTGCCATGGTGGCTAAGTAACCCAGGCTTAGGCATGAAAATCATTGTTTGCCGTTGCTTTCAAGGAGGGAGGGAGGGAGAAGCCAAGTGCATCATGGGAAGCTGACGATATGTACCCAAACACATCGCAAAAATGTTTTTGTCCCATCAGGCATTGGGAACCTAACCCAGAATTCCAATCAGGAGCAGGAACTGTGGGATAGCTGCCCGCAGTGCATCGCTCCGTGAGTCGATGCTAGCCATGGTACTGGGGAATGCGCTCCGTTGACGGACTGTGCATAGGGGGGACATGCAGCACTGACTTTGTAAAATCAGAGGCTAAAGGTCGATAAATTCAACCTAATTTCATAGTGTAGAGAAGCCCTAAGAGTAGGAGAGAGCTAAAGATCCTACCACCTTCACTCATGCCTATAGCCTTGCTAATGACAACAGGACAGCTGAGGTTAATAGGGGCGACTCACATGAGTGTGGGTTGCTGGCTTGGTCTCTTTGCATCCTCAAAAAATTCCAGTTGGATAATTACCTCCTGACTCAATAAATTCCTTCTACAAATTTGCTTGGGTACCACATCTTCCCTCATGGCCTCTCAAACTATTGTGGAGTATTGCTGTGTGTTGTTAAACAATGGCTTTGCGTTGCCTTCCAGAGGTGGCTATAATCCAGTGGTGGGTGAATGATCCCAGCACGTGTCAAATTGTCAAGTGCTTCAGCTATTAAAAAGGATCATAATGTGGGCAAGATTCTCAGGAGAAGCAGAACTGCTTTGCGTTGTGAAGCTGCATAATCTAGCCCTGAAGGCAGTTTACTCAGCCTGGAGAAAATCAGCCCGGGCTGTACAAGACAATTATTCAGCAAAATGCAAATCTGACCTTTGACCTACCTTCACCTCCCCCCACACTCGGTGCCATAGCTGAGTGCCTGGATCACAGAATCAAGAAGGACGTTGATAAACTGGAGAGGGTTCAGAGAAGAACCTAGAGAATGACTGAAGGATTAGAACACCTGCCTTATAGTGCTAGACACAAGGAACTCAATCTATTTAGCTTAACAAAGAGACTTGATCACAGTCTATAAATACCTACATGGGAAACAGATAGTTGATAATTGGTTCTTCAGTCTAGCAGACAAAGATCTAACATGATCCGGTCCAATGGCTGGAAGTTAGACCAAGTCAGACTGGAAATACAGCATAAATTATTAACAGTGAGAGTAATTTACCACTGGAACAATTTACCAAGGGTCGCGGTGGATTCTCCATCACTGACAATTTTTAAATCAAGATGGGATAGTTTCCCCAAAGCTCTGTTCCAGGAATTATTGTGGGACAAGTCTCTGGCGTGTGTTCTACAGGAGGTCAGACTAGATCAGGGGTCGGCAACCTTTCAGAACTGGCATGCCAAGTGTTCATTTATTCACTCTGATTTAAGGTTTTGTGTGCCGGTGATACATTTTAACATTTTAGAAGGTCTCTTTCTATAAGTCTATAATATAGAACTAAACTATTGTTGTATGTAAAGTAAATAAGGCTTTTAAAATATTTAAGAAGCTTCATTTAAAATTAAATTAAAATGCAGAGCCCCCCAGACTGGTGGCCAGGACCCGGGCAGTGTGAGTGCCACTGAAAACCAGCTCGCGTGCTGCCTTCGGCACCCGTGCCATAGGTTGCCTACCCCTGGACTAGATGGTCACAATGGTCCCTTCTGGCCTTGGAATCTATGAATCATGGAAGTTAGAGATGGCAAAGCTCTATTCGATAATCCACTTCATCTTCCCAAAGCTCCCTGCAAGAACATTGCAGGCAGGGGTTATCCAGTCTAGTTTTCAAGGTCCCCAACCCCTTCATCTGGCAGAGAATCCCATAGATGGGCCCAGCTCATGGTCTGTGTGTTCTTTGGGTTACTCAGCCAGACTGAACCCCCAGATTTGCTTTTGGAGTAGGCCCTCTGGGGAAAAGACTGAAGGAAATGACCAAACTCGAGGATAACAATAGAACAATCAATTTTGTGTCATTTCTATATGTATCTTTTTACTATATTTGGCACCTAGGTGCTATCGTAATTGGCATCCTATAAAAATAATGGAGCTTGCATGTGTAGGCAATGCAGGAAGATGGATCCGAGGGTACCTTTCTGTCCCATAACATAGCCATGTTCCTTAGCCAAGGCCACATGGAACACAGCCCCACTAGAGTTCTGCACTGTGGCACATCTCATGTTGATACCATTTTGGGTGCATTGGGTAGTCTCAGGCATGGACAAGCCATGTGAATCTGTACTTATCTCCATCCTACAATCACAGGAAGTCCTGCCAAGCCAGCTAGTCCTCTCCCTCTTGAGGGTCCCTTGTTTTCCTCCAGACATTCTCCAAATGGGATCCACCAATGGCCCAGAAGAAAGAGTAGCATAACTCATCCTGTGTTCCCATCACAGTCATCCCATTAGCAGTCCTGAGCCCTCCACCATTGTGTTCCCATTTGTGACTGAGTACACCAGACCTTCTGATGCCCACTGCTGGAGACCTCATGGCCCTGCCACACCCCGCCCCCAAAAAGGGCAGCAGAGATAGTCCTCCAAACTACCTAGAGTGGCTGTGTGGGACAAAACCAATCAGAGCCCAGCAGTCTGGTATAAGAAGAGCTGCAGGGCTGGAAGCAGGTCAGTTCCTTGCTGGAGCTGTTGGAGTGTGGATGGCCCGTGGATGGCTGACGGAGCTACAGTACCCTGGACCAGGCAGTGCTGCGAGACGGAGTCCTGAGCTGGTTGCTGGGACTCCGTTAGGAAAAGGCCCTGAGGAAAGGGTGAAGATGGTGCGAAGCCTCAGGGAAGTGGCCCGGGGAACTAGAGAGGTGGTGCAACGTAGTTAAAGGGATACAGCAGATGGCTGCTACCGACAGGGAGTAGTGGGCAGGCCTGAGTCCCTCCCAACCCCCACTAGCCACTGGGGGGGAACTGAACTGCAGTGGCCCAGCTGGAGGGCTGCAGCCAGGAAGCCCCAAGAGGGCGAAGACACTGTCTCCAGGGGGGAGCCCTGTGGCGCTGCTCTGTCCTCGTTACACTCTGCCAGTCAAAACATTGGGATCCCCAATTCCCTCTAACACCCTCCCCTCCATCTCAGACCCTCTCACGACCTCGTCCCATAAAGCAGCAAAGTCAGTGAACAATCCTTGCCAGGTGATTTATGGCCTGCTTTGGTAAGAGCAAATTTGTGACCTGAGTGATTGCATTTTGATTTGTTGCCTCTGAAGGAAACATGTCCCTGTGCGCTTTGAAACAGGGCAGGACACTGTGTGTTTGGAGGCACTGCACAGAGCCCGCTAACCACCCACATAATGGTGGCGTGAGCTGCATACTACAGAGGGTAGTCTTGGTGGCTGTGGGGGGGGCGGCGGGGGGAGGGTTAGCTGATGTCACCTCCAGTTTCCCCCATTAACCTCCCTGTCTCCTTCTGTCCCCTGATCTCAAAGTCCCATGGCCTCTGCCTTAGTCTTTGCCTTGCTTAACATTTGCATGTGCTCTTGTGCAATGAAAAAAGGGTCGTTTGGGGGACTGGATGCAGATACTCAGCATGGCCCTGAGTGGGAGTTAAGTGAGTGGGTGGGAATTGCCTCATGGGGAAGATGGGGAATGGGAAGGGGAGAGATCAGCTAACCAGCAGGGTTGTTCTACCTCTGGATCATTCCCCGCACAGCCACTTGAATTGGCTGGGACGCCAAAGTGGCCCTACGAATGGGACAGTCTGGTGACAAGAGGGCAGTTGTTGGGTAAGCATCACTCACAGACACAATTAGCACAGGTTGTCTGATGAGATTCTAAAATATAGCAAAGGAGAGAGAGGAGGAATCAAAAGAGAAATCAAGGGCCAGACCTCGATGTCAGCCACCAGTGTAAACCTGGTATAACCCCCCCTGCAGGAAGCGGAGTCACTCCAGATTTGTACCAATGTACCCGAATATAACCCAGATGCCAGTATAACTCAAATGCAGATTCCTCTGCCATCCTCATCCCTGCACAAAGAGGTCTCCAAACCAAATACATGCTGCACAGCAATCCTTCCCACATTCAAATGGTGCAAGGTCTGTGCACACAAAGCCAGGCACTCAAAACTCACATTCTGGGAGGTACAAAAAGATAGATGTGCTTGTCAGCAACAAAAACAGCCTGGCTGAGCTGAACTTCAAGGGGCCACTTCTTGGCCTTTTTAGTTTCCACTACAAGGAGCACATGCATGATGCCTGGTGGGAATGAGCATGCCAAGAAAAACGCAGCTGAAGTGCCGGAGATGGGGCCACGAATTTCATGCTGTAAAACCCGGAACAGAGGTGCTGTCAGGGAAGCTGAGTCCCTTCACATGCAGGCTGCAATGTTCCTTTCCCCTCTGAAGTGAATTTAGGGCCGTATCCGCATCTCGGGAGGCCAGAGTCCTCTCTTTATCCAGAAAGCAGCAGACACAACAGAGACAGCAGCAATGCCCTTCCCATACTGCCTCAGCCCTGTTTTATAGAGACCGGCCTTTAAGAAGTCGCAGGAAGTATAGTAGCTAAGATTTAATCAGTCCTATGAAAAGGACCCAGGGGCCAATGGTAAGAACACAGGAGTAGCTAGAGTGGATCAGACAAGGGCTCCACTCAGCCCAATATCCCATCTCTCATAGAGGCCAGTACAAGCTGCTTCAGAGAAAGGGGTAAGAACCCTATAATGGACTGTCATGGATTAACTCCTAGTAGGTGGGGTGACCATATTTCCCAAAGGAAAAATGGGACAATGCATGGGGCTGGCCCCAGCCTTCCTCCTCCCCCCATACGGGGCTGGCCTGAGCCGTGCGCCTGAGCAACCCTGACATGGGGCTGGCAGGGCTTGGGCAAGCAGCAATGCATCTACTAGATCGGATGACCAGCTTTCCCTGGGGCTGGCATCGCAGCTCACTTCAGCCCTACCTTCATGGGGCTGGTATCATCACTCACGCCCCCCTCCCCCCGCCACATGTTCCTCCGCACCCTGCTTTTGCCAAAAAAAGTCGGGACGGCCAGGACAGGGCTTAAAAAATGACTATCCCAGCCAAAATGGCACATATGGTCACTCTATTAATAGGGTTACTCGGCATATTATGGGTGGGAGCCACATTCCATCTCTCCTTATTTCCAGTGAGACTTTCCTCCTGCTCTGATTGTGATGGAGTTAAATGAAGCAGCAAGTTCCCAGCCTGCAGTCCTGTGAGTAGACTTTATAAAACCACCGATGCCCAAGGCCTTGTGATAGGAGGGGGTTAATTAGCTGATCCCAGCAGCTGGTCCATGCCCCATGCTGCAGAGAATGGCAATAAACCCTCCGAAGTCCCTAGGAGAACATTGCTTCCTGGCCCCAAATCTGGTGAAGCAGTTTGACCCCGAGCACGTGAGCAAGACCCACCAGCCAGGCATCTACGAGGATTCTCTGAACCACCTCAGAGCACTAATCCACGCTGGGTCCCGTCGCCACCTGTGGCCTGTCTCTGATACATCAGAGGAAGGCAACAAACAAACCCCAAAACAACATCCCCAATCCCCCCCAAATATGCCAGAATACATCTGGCCAATTGTGCGTTGAGATGGTCAGATGTCTAGTTAGGGCAAAGATTAGCTGTTGTTATAAGGTAAGAAACCCATGTGATGACCCTGCTAAGCAGGAGACTACATGTCCCGTAGCTCTCTCCCCACAGGACATTCCCTTTCTCCGGGCCGGGTCGGAGGAACTGACAGGGCACCTAGGTGAAGCAGCAGCTGCCTGGCGAGCCAGGAGCAGCAGAGACGCTGGACACAGAGAGGAACCCTCAGGAACTGGATGCAGAGTCCCGGGCGAAAGGCTGTACATCATAGCTGGGTGCAGGTTGCATGGGGCATAGGGGGCAGCAGCAGCTGGGCAGGGAGCCAGGACAGAGGGATCCCGATGAGACACACCGCTAAGTGATCCTGCCTGGGAGCCTGCAAACGCCTATTTGCTGGAATAGCGCCTGGACTGGAGTGGGCAGCCCAGGCACGGGGCTCGAAGAGCCAGAACACTCAAATGGGCTGCCCAAGGGACCCAAACAAGAACTGCTATTGTTCCCATTGAGCCGTAACTGTTCAAGCCCTCGGTACCTAGGGTATCGGCAACCTTCCCCTTTCCTGCCAGCCCTAGTAAAATACACTTTCCCTTAGCCACATGGCTAGGACCCACTGGGGCTAGCGACTTCTAGGCTTACCTGTTGAAATGCCTGCAAAGTTTGCCTCTGAGTCATGGCACAGCTGGCAGATCATTGGTACCTTAGGGGTTTGATGCACTCCAGCACAGACCAGCTATAATAATTACACCTGTGTTACATTCATCGTTGTGTGCCTTGCCATGCACTCATCAACAACAGCTTCATTTACTTCCTTTCTCATATGATATCTCTTAGCAACGATGCCCTCTTTCTGCTGGCTAGATGAAAAGACTCTGCAGCAGATAGCCATGCAATATTGTAGGTCCTATATAAATAATGGCTTTAGTTTTGTTTCGTAGGTGGGTTTTCAGATTTTTTTTGCTTTTTTTTTTTTTTTTTGCTTTTCAGCAGAGAACATTCTCACCCGATTACAGAACTTTAAAAATTAAAAATAACACAGCCCTTAAACCTTCTTTCCAAGGCTTGGTAGTCCTTGTCTCAAGTTCACCCGTCAAATGCGTTCAGATGGGCTGGTTTGGTTGATAACAGAGTCGGGAAATGCCCTAAAATTGAACTCCAGGAAAAGAAACAGTTTTCTCATTAATATCTCTGCAAAATAAATGTCAACTGGAAAAACAGTTCCCCTATCATCAATCTTGGTACTTAGACACTGGGCTCTGACAATTCCCTTCATGGAAAAGAATATATTTCCCACAGATTTATTGTGCTTCATATATTACAGCTTTCACAATAGCAAAAGTTATAGTTACCCTTACATTGGGCTTTTCATTCTAACATCTTAGTTTCACATGGTCATAACTCTGTGAAAAAAATTCTGTTAGGGATAAAACTTTCCACACTTTGTCTCAGGCAAGAAGAAATGATTTTTTCCCCCTACAGTTTGACAAAAATCCTTTCAGCTATTTTTGAGTTATTGCACTGTGGGAGGAAAATTACTCTTAGGGCATTTTCAGACTCAATTTTCTTCTCAGGGTCTAAAAATTAGCATTAGACAAGCCCTTCTCCAAATTCTGCATTGAAACTGTCCTTACTGGGGAGATGGCCCTTTGCTGGGCTTGGGATGAGAGAAACATTTACGATAAAAAACTGAGTAATTAAAAGATCACTTCTGAGCATGCTCAGTTGGAATAGCTTCTGAGCATGCTCAGTTGGGCTATGCTTTTTTTTTAGGAGTTCATAGAGAGCTGTCCCTTTTATAAGAACATAAGAAAGGGATAGATAATAAGACAGAAAATATCATATTGCCTCTGTATAAATCCACGATACGCCCACATCTTGAATACTGTGTGCAGATGTGGCCACCCCATTTCAAAAAAGATATAGTGGAATTGGTCAGAAAAGGGCAACAAAAATGATTAGGGATGTGGAATGGCTTCCATATGAGGAGTGGTTAATAAGACTGAGACTCTTCAGCTTGGAAAAGAGAAGACTAAGGGGGAATATGATAGAGGTCTATAAAATCATGACTGGTGTGGAGAAAGTAAATAAGGACGTGTTATTTACTCCTTCTCATAATACAAGAACTAGGAGTCACAAATGAAATTCATGGGCGGCACGTTTATAACAAACAACAGGAAGTATTTCTTCACCTAATGCACAGTCAACCTGTGGAACTCCACAACATCTTCTGGCAAGGAGTTCCACAGGTTGACTGTGTGTTGTGTGAAGAAATACTTCCTTTTGTTTGTTTTAAACCTGCTGCCCATGAATTTCATTTGGTGACCACCTACAATTTTAATGGTTCTCTCTTTGGTTTGGAAAGTCACACCTCCTGAATGGGGCTGCAGAGGGGATGGTTTACACCTTTGCTTCTGGTGTACAGGGCAGCAGGACTAGCTGGGAAAGCTGAAGATTAGGAAAGCAATTATAACAAAGGGTAGACCCTTGGTGTCTGATGCTGCAGCTGGTGAGCTCAGTCACAACATTGCCAAGGGCAAGCCTTCAAAATCACAAGTGTTGGGTCCCTCAAAATCATAACATCAGCCTAAAATCACAGACTTTTTTTTTTCTTTCAAAAAGAAAATGTTGGGTTCTTACTCATAGACTTAAGGTCAGAAGGGACCATTATGGTCATCTAGTCTGACCTCCTGCACAACGCAGGCCACAGAATCTCACCCACCCACTCCTGTAACAAACCCTAACCTGTGTCTGAGGGTACGTCTACACTATGGGATTATTCCGATTTTACTTAAACTGGTTTTGTAAAACAGATTGTATAAAGTCGAGTGCACACGGCCACACTAAGCACATTAATTCGGCAGTGTGCGTCCACGTACAGAGGCTAGCATCAATTTCCGGAGTGTTGCGCTGTGGGTAGCTATCCTGTAGCTATCCCATTGTTCCCGCAGTCTCCCCCGCCCATTGGAATTCTGGGTTGAGATCCCAATGCAAAAAGAGTGTCGCAGGTGATTCTGGGTAAATGTCGTCACTCAATCCTTCCTCTGTGAAAGCAACGGCAGACAATCATTTCATGCCCTTTCCCCCTGGATTGCCCTGGCAGATGCCATAGCATGGCAACCATGGAGCCCGTTTTGCCTTTTGTCACTGTCACCGTGTGTGTACTGGATGCTGCTGACAGACACGGTACTGCAGTGCTACACAACAGCATTCACTTGCCTTTGCAAGGTAGCAGAGATGGCATCCCTATTGCACTGTCTACCATGCCATTGTAAATTGGCAATGAGATGACAGTTATCAGTCATTCTGTACCGTCTGCTGCTGTCATGGGTGCTCCTGGTTGGCCTCGCTGAGGTGGGCCAGGGGCGCATGGACTAAAATGGGAATGACTCTCCGGGTAATTCCCTTCTTTATGTTTTGTCTAAAAATAAAGTCAGTCCTGCCTAGAATATGGGGCAAGCGTACTAGAGAACCAGAGAGCACAGCCCCTCCATGTCAGAGTCCCAGAGATCCTACAGAAATGATGAGCTGCATGCCATTCTAGGGCGTGCTCCTGCAACAACCCCACTCTTTGCTTCCCTCCTCCCCCAACCCTCCTGGGCTACCGTGGCAGTGTCCCCCCCATTTGTGTGATGAAGTGATAAAGAATGCAGGAATAAGAAACACTGACTTGTTAGTGAGACAAAATGAGGGGGAGGAAGCCTTCAGCTGCTATGATAGTCCAGGCAGGACATTAAAGGGTGGTAAGGGAGAGGAGCCCAGCCTTCCGCTGCTATGATAGACCAGGCAGTACAGAATCTTTTCTTTAGATATGAAAGGGGAGGCTGATGGAGCTCAGCCCCCAGTTGCTATGATGCAGACAGTTACCAGCTGTTCTGTACCATCTGCCAGGGATGAACAGGAGTCATTCCCATTTTCACCCAGGCACCCCCAGCCGACCTCACCAAGGCCAACCAGGAGCACTCACTGGCTGATGATGAAGACAGATATCAATCATATTGTATCATCTACCATCAGGAAGGGGATGCTGGTGTTCAGTGCTGCAGCACCCCGTCTACGAGCAGCATGCAGTAGACATACGGTGACATTGAAAAAAGGCGAGAAACGGTTTTTTTTCCGCTTTTCTTTCGGGGAGGGGGAAGGGTGTAAATTGACGACATATACCCTGAAACCCCCGGGGAAAATGTTTTTGACCCTTCAGGCATTGGGAGCTCAGCCAAGAATGCAAATGCTTTTCGGACACTGCGGGGACTGTGGAATAGCTGGAGTCCTCAGTACCCCCTCTCGCCCTCCATGAGCGTCCATTTGATTCTTTGGCTTTCTGTTATGCTTGTCACACAGCACTGTGCTGTGGACTGTCTATCATAGCCTGGAGATTTTTTCAAATGCTTTGTCATTTCGTCTTCTGTAACGGAGCTCTGATAGAACAGATTTGTCTCCCCATACAGTGATCAGATCCAGTATCTCCTGTA
>NC_133774.1:4056158-4065768 GCF_003597395.2 Chelonoidis abingdonii
TCCAGAGCGGTCACAATGGTGCACTGTGGGATACCGTGCGGAGGCCAATACCGTCGATTTGCGGCTACACTAACCCTAATCCGACATGGCAATACCGATTTCAGCACTATTCCTCTCGTCGGGGAGGAGTACAGAAACCGGTTTAAAGATCCCTTTATATCGATATAAAAGGCCTCGTTGTGCGGATGGGTGCAGGGTTAACGCTGCTAAATTTGGTATAAATGCGTAGTGTAGACCAGGCCTATGTTATTGAAGTGCTCAAATCATGGTCTAAAGACCTCAAGGCGCAGAGAATCCTCCAGCAAGTGACCCGTGCCCCATGCTGCAGAGGAAAGGGAAAACCCTCCAGGGCCTCTGCCAATCTTCCCTGGAGGAAAATTCCTTCCCGACCCCAAATATGGCAATCAGCTAAACCCTGAGCATGTGGGTTCTTGTATTCTCCTTCTGCGTTTTGAGCCTTTGAAGATGTGATTCCATTTTCAAACTTTTTTCCACAATCACGAGGTCGAAAAATTTCCTTTTTAAAATGAAAGTGAGATTCTCTCATTAGCACATGACTCCAGGAGCTGGGGCTTTACAAAACCACACCAAATAGCTCAACACTCACAACAAAATCACGAGAGGTGGCAGCGTTGGAATCAGGGATTTGCCAGTGTCCACCAACAGCAGCAAGTGGCTTTTTTTCGCTTTACTCGTTTGCTTTCTGAAATAAAAGGGCGGAATTCTGTGCATAACAGCTCCATTAGTGCAACATTATGGTGGCGTATTTAAACCCCCAATATGGCAGGCAGTTTAAAGGTTAATAGTATCATACTGTTATATAGCCCTTCAAACACTTTTGAAGGTTACATCTGGACCCTATTTTCCCATCCTCATAACATCCTGAAAAGTCCTTGCTAGTCGAAAATCTCCATCCTTTAGCTCAGCTCGGCGGTGTAGAGCTTTTCTGCAGAATTTCAGCAAAATCTGGGGAATTTTTAGCTAGGAAGCAGATTTGCCTCCGTGGTTGGAATTTTCATAGGAGCATAGGACTTGGCACACTTGCTTGGCTCAAGGTTCCTTTAGTCCAGTGTTCTGTCTCTGACAATGGCCAGCCCCAGGGGCCTCAGAGGAAGGTACAAGAACCCTGCAGTAGCAGATGGGGGATGATTTGCTCCCCTCCCTGACCCCATTAGAGCTCGTCCTGGTCTCTAAGCCCCAAAGTATGAGGTTTAAAATCCCTGCTAAAAATGTTGTTGTTAATTATAACTCTAGATATTCTTGTGATGCACATAAGTGTCCAAACCTTTTCTACATCTTGCTACATTCTTGTGCTTCATGACTTCCAGTGGTGGTGAGTTCCACAGTCTAAAATATATTTCCTTCTGTCAGATCTAAATAAGTAGCCAGATTTGTGCATTGAGTGCACACTGGATGCTCACAAATCTCACAACGAGAGCTGGTGGGTGCTGGGCCCTTCTGTGAATCTGGTCCTTATTTAGGTGCCATGTGGGACCCAAACTCTGGAAAATCTAGCTTTGCTTGAGCTACAGTGGATCAGCAGGCAACTGCAAAAAAACACAAAAGTTGGTAGGATTGTGGTACCCCTTTCCATCTATATCTCCTCTATCTTTCTTTTCTTTCCCTCTGCCCCTACTTCATCTCTCTCTGTCCCCCTCCCTTCATCCCCATCTCCTCCTATTCCTATCCTTCCCTTTCCTAGGGCTCATATCCTTTGTATACTGCAGCCTGTAAAATGTGCCCTGTATTCCCCGTCTACAGCAGGCCTGATGCTGACTTTCCTCCCGAACACAGCCCTGCTTCCAGGGACAAAGCTCTCAGGCAATCCTAGTATATCATTGTTGTTGGCCAGGCTAAACTTTCTTGTTATGGATCAGCTGTGGCAGCCACCGTCCATTCAGAATAAGTATAAAGAATCCATTGTTATCGGGGCTGGAACAATAGCAGGAGTGCTCAATACTCCCGGCACATGAAAGGGCTGAGTAGATGCTGAATTATGTGACCCAAGGGGCTTTGGATGCAGGAGCTGGGGCTTTGATTGCGGGAAGTGGTTTTGGTTTGTGGGTGTGTGGGTGAGAGAGAGAGGCTGAAGCGCCTTAGGACAACAAAGATAAACAAGACAGAGAGAAGCAGAAAGAAAGTCAGACTCATAAGAATGGCCCTACTGGGTCAGCCCAAAGGTCCATCTAGCCCAGTATCCTGTTTTCCGACAGTGGTCAATGCCAGGTGCCCCAGAGGGAATGAACAGAACAGGGAATCATCAAGTGATCCATCCCCTGTCGCTCATGCCCAGCTTCTGGCAAACAGAGGTTAGGGACACCATCCCTGCGTGAACAAGCAGGCTCAAAGAGTTTGTTGCAAACAGGGAAGTTGTCTCCTGCTTCTGGTTTCTCCAGCATTCAGAGAAGCATCACTTTGTATTTTCCTGGTACTCAGACAAGATTGCATTAACAAAACGAAACCAAAACCCAACTCCATTGTCAATTTTTCTTTCCGACTGGAACATGCCACCGGTGTCCTGACCTTTTGATCAACCTCGGGTAAAAGGGGGTAACGTTGTTATACCCGAGCTCATCATGTCATGGATAGTGGTGAAAAATGTCAGAGGCCAGAATTAAAGGTTGTGAAAGCCAGATCTGAACTGTGAAGGATCCCATTTTATGCCATCCCTGCTCAACGAGATCTACAACCGTCATCCATGACAGGGCCCATTCCTAAAGCTATGGGACTGTTGATATGGTTAACATGTGGTCAGGAAACTGTAGAAAAATACAGCGTGGTAGGAACATATTATAAGTGTATATCACTGTGTGTTAGCAATATATTTACAACATAATGAACTGCACCGTATATTTAAAATATTATGAGAAGCGGCCAATTCTGGCGATGTTTGAAGTCTATCTCCTGGGTTGTTACATATATTTAAAAAACGCCTGCTATAAATTTAGATCAACCCCCCTCACAAATGGATGGGAACGCGGCTCTTTCTCCATATGGGGCTAATCTCCGGGAGGCGGGGGGAGCACATGGTATCAATTCGTGCACATGTCGGTTCCTTAACTCGGTCCTGAAGGTAGGGGTTCATGGTGTGGGGGGGCGGTAAAACCCCCATGTTGCTGGTTTAGCTTCCCTCAGAGAGAGGGGTGCCTCATGGGATGACAAACCTTTCTTTCGCCTCTCAAGGGGAGGAGAAGAAACACTAGGGGACTAAGCAAAGCCAACGATGCCTCACACCAGGAACGACTCCTGATGGAAACAGTGCGCCATGGAAATCGTTATTTTGGTGGCAACAGTAAAAGACAAATAGACTCAGGGAGCCGCTAATGCGCCCACTCTCTTCTGCTGCAACTATTTATGCAGCAAACCTGAAGCCAAGGCTCTGCTGTGCTAAATAAGTAAGTCGGCGGGGATCAGAGCTGGGGCCTTTCAGAAGATTCTCTCCAGACCGAGAGCCCGTTCCCTGCACCAGGCTGTCCGGGACCTGCGTGAAACAAGCTGGTGCCTCTCAATCCATTTCCTGACGGAGGGATGTCTGCATAATAAAACCTGCTGTCGTAATCCATCCCCTTGTTGGCTATCTCCAGAGAGATGCCAAAGATGAGCCAAGCCGCGGAAAATGAATATCCCTTTCAGTAGGGCCCTTCGTCCCAGGTCAGGGCTGAGGCAAACTGGTGTGGCGATTGCTTCCAAGACTTGGCTGGACAACAGAAAACATCTTTGGGGGGGAATGTTCCCGACTGCGAAGCTTTGTTCCTGTGGGGCTGGAAAATGAACAAGCTTTCAGTTCTCGGCGAACCTTCACCAAATGTACTGAATATGTTTGGTTTCCAAACTCTATTTTGTTGGTTTTCAGCTCTTCTTGCCCTTCCTCAACCCCATCTCTTCTTCCCCCTTTTCTCCTTTCCCAGTGAAAAAAGGGAGGACATTGGATATGACAGGGCGGCGGAAACTCCTGAAAAGTGGGGGGGGGGGGGCACGGTGCCCAAACCATAGCCTCACCCCCTGCGCTGCCCCTTCCCCTGCCAACTCCTCACTCCCATGTTGTCCCTTCCCCCCAAGATCTCGCCTCCTGCTCACTCCTCTCTGCCCCCTCCCCTCTTTTGCTCACCCTTAAGGCATAGCCCTCCCATTTTTAAAAGTGATGGGGCCCTGGCCCCCTGGCCTCTCCTGTTCCGGTACCCCTGACAGGGCCACAAAAAAACTGTTTGGAGAGCTTCTTCAGGGAAATCACCCAATGATTTATTTGCAAAGTTTATTACATTAGACGATAAGAACGTCCATACTGAGTCAGACCAAAGGTCCATCTAGCCCAGTATCCTGTCTGCTGACAGTGGCCAATGCCAGGTGCCCCACAGGGACTGAACAGAACAGGGAATCATCAAGTGATCCAGCCCGTCACCCATTCCCAGCTTCTGGCAAACAGAGGCTAGAGACACCATCCCTGCCCATCCTGGCTAATAGCCATTGATGGACCTATCCTCCATGAACTTATCTAGTTCCTTTTTTAACCCTGTTATGGTCTTGGCCTTCACAACATCCTCTGGCAAGGAGTTCCACAGGTTGACTGTGTGTTGTGTGAAGAAATACTTCATTTTGTTTGTTTTAACCTGCTGCCTATTCATTTCATTTGGTGTCCCCTGGTTCTTGTGTTATAAGGAGGAGTAAATAACACTTCCTTACTGACTTTCTCCCCACCTGTCATGATTTTATAGACCTCTATCATATCCCCCCTTAGTCGTCTTTTTTCCAAGCTGAAAAGTCCCAGTCTTATTAATCTCTCCTCATATGGAAGCCATTCCATACCCATAATCGTTTTTGTTGCCCTTTTCTGTACCTTTTCTGATTCCAATATAGCTTTTTTGAGATGGGGCGACCACATCTGCACGCAGTATACAAGATGTTGGCGTACCAGGGATTTATATAGAGGTAATATGATATTTTCTGTCTTATTATCTATCCCAATCCTAATGATTCCCATTATTCTGTTCACTTTTTTGACTCCTGCTGCACATTGAGTGTTTTCAGAGAAAGCTCCACAATGATTCCAAGGTTCCCGCCACCTTTATGGATTGTGCCACTATCTAAGCAGTATCCTGGGTCTCTAAATCTCCTGAGCCCAGCAGAGGAGAGACCTTCTGTGTCCTTGATTCTCCCAGCCTACAGCTCTTTCATTTTCTCTCGCCACCCTTCACACTTCCTGTGCCTGCTGAGTTAATGAGGTCATTAGCTTTTAACTCTCTCCAGCTTATCAGGTTGGCAAATTCCCCATATTCTGCAGCGTGCAAAGCAGCAGTGGTCAGAGTTCTGGATCAGCTGTTGTTGCCCATTGCTCTGTCACACAAGGAGGAAAAGGGAAAGAAAAAGGGAAACCAAAGTAAAAACGAGAAACCAGAAATCTGATGACTGAAAAAAAATTATTCAGGTTTTCATGTTCCTGTTTATCAAAATACCTGGCAAATTCACATACACACACACACACACACAAAAATCAGGAAAATTCCTGATGTTGAAAAACCATTTGAAAAATGTTGACCTGCTCTGTTGTTTGTTCATCCTAGAGTTAGATTCAATAGGAAGGATGGACCATGGATTGGGGCGCTAGTCTAGGATTCAGGAGACCCAGGTTCAGTTTCCTATGCCATGCCAGATGTTCTGTCATAACCTTCGGCTAGTGCCTCAGTGCTATAGTTCCACATCTGGAAAATGGAATGCAGTGGTCTGCTCAGCTATTATGGTAATAGTCCCTAAGATAGAAATGAGCTGGCTCATACATATATGCACTACTGCCCTCTACTGGATAGAATCAGAACTGCTCAACTATGTGTCATAGGCCCTATAATGCTAGCAGTGATTCTCCTTTAGTTCAAATGGCAGGGGCCTATGATTTTGGACTAGGAAGATCTGAGCACTGTTCCCACAGTTGCAGTGAAGTTCTCACTTTCCAGGATTCTCAACAGCTCCCTATACCCAGCTTCTCTGTGAAACAATTGAAGCTCAGGGCACAGAGTTCCTCCAACCGGCTGCATCCTTGTGGACTCCTCCAGGAGTCATTCTCCCACATGAAAGAGCAACAGGGGATGGATCACTTGATGATTGCCTGTTCTGTTCATTCCCTCCGGGGCACCTGGCTCTGGCTACTATCAGCAGACAGGATACTGGGCTAGATGGACCTTTGGTCTGACCCAGTAGGACCGTTCTTATGTGAAAGGGCCATATGGACAGAGGGTTTCCCAAAGGTGGGAGCCATTTCTTGCTGCCAGCAGATCCTAAATTGCTAAAACAGATTCATCAAATTTTAATTACATGTCTATAAACTATCAGAAAAGTTTACGCCGTTAATAGGAATGTTTCTAGTTAGCATTTATTGTTTATGTTCTGAAATTCCAAATCACACAACCAATTGATTTTCCCTGGTTGCCCCCATTAAGCCCTCAGCAAAAGGCATTTTAAAATAGATTGGCATTTAAGTCCCGTTGAAAGAGCTGATTAGATCAGGGGCCTGTTTAGTGCATTTAGTTGCAAGGAGTTGCTTTTGCTTTTAATTTAACTTAGTAGTATGAAAATAAGTCACTGCAGCACTATCACATTCCCCGCTCCCAGCATCCATCCATCCATTGTAAAGATCCTCTCCATGTCCCACACCAGGACTTTGGAACAACTGAAGGAGAAACAGATCCTGAAGGCTCCAGGTTTTACATGAGATCCAGTGCCATGTTTAGCCAAGACTTTGGAAATATTATAATTAAAATATCTGCACTGCCATCTAGTCTATACTAGAAAAGTGGTCACAGTATAATTCTATTAGGGCTTTTGCTGGTATTAAAATGTCATGAAAAAAAATCACACCTCTAACTGACATTTTTATACTGACAAACGTTTCTAATGTTGATCTGGCCTTCAATGGAGAACAATGGATATTTTCATAGATCCGTAGATTCTAAGGCCAGAAGATGCCACTGTGATCATTTAGTCTGACTTGCTGTAGAACACAGGCCAGAAAAAATCCCTGAAATAATTCCTGTTTGAACTAAAGTGGATCTTTTACAAAAACATCCCATCTTGATTTTAAAATGGTCAGTGATGGAGGAACCACTGCGACGCCTGGTAAGTTGTTCCAATGGTTAATTACCCTCACTGTTACAAATTTACCTTACATCTGGGCTGAATTTGTCTAGCTTCAGCATCCAGCCTTTGGGGGACCGTGTTATAGCTGGATGGTGTCAGTAAAGCTGCTCACACTTTCTCTTAGCAATAAGGGCTATATCATATCTGGCAGTAGCATAGTCCAAGGCCATGTGGACGTCAGCTCTCATGATCATGTGGTTTTTAGCTTGTTGAAAGTCTCTTAGCTACGAATACACAGGGCCAAATAAACCAAGAGGAATTCTGAATGCTCTTGTTTCCACCAATCAGAATACATCCCTAGCAAGCTGCTACAGAAGACAGTCCTTCCACCTCACATACATCCAGTGTTACATAAGAAAACATCAGTACTAGTTGGCGAAGGGAGGAATTACCTAGTGATTAAAACACTGGACTAGGTTACACGAAATCTACATTCATCTGCAACTTTGACACAAACACCTTGTGTGACCTTGAGCAAATCCTTAGATCGTGCTGTCCCTCTGTTTCCCTGTCTGGACAAGCGGCATAATAATTCTTCCCTACCTCACAGGAATAAATATTTGGATGGTCCTCAGTGAGCAGAGTTAGATCAGTAACAAGTTATATTGTATTTGTAGCTGTGTCAGAGCAGCAGTGTCTATAGAGTCCTGCACTGATCTTCTTAAGGAATTGAGGATGAAGCACAAAGCTCTGGAATTAAGAACGGTTGCTCAGCTGTGCTCTTGAAATTCTTAGTCAAGCATCAAGGAAATATCCTAGGAAATCAGATTTTCCTGCCAAGCAACGTCTTGCTAAAAGGTCAAGAAAAGGACCATGAATTTTTGGTGGGACAATTTTTCCACTGTTGTTTTGGATCATTTTGTTTTTTTGTGCAGTTTCACAAACTGGGATTTTGCACCAAAGCAGGAGACTCGTGTACTCTCTCAGGAGAAAAGGGTTCTTTGTCTGAATTAATCTTCTAAGTGCAAAGTCTCAAAATTGTTGCATTTTTCACATCACTTTTGCGGTTGGCTTTTTTTTAAAGCCAAAATGAAAGGTGAAAATTGCATTAGGGAAAATTCCACATTTTGGGGCAGGGATAGCTCAGTGGTTTGAGCATTGGCCTGCTAAACCCAGGGTTGTGAGTTCAGTCCTTGAGGGGGCCACTTAGGGATCTGGGGCAAAATCAGTACTTGGTCCTGCTGGTGAAGGCAGGGGCTGGACTCAATGACCCTTCAGGGTCCCTTCCAGTTCTAGGAGATTGGTATATCTCCATTAATTTATTTATTTGTCTTTATGCTGTGTGTGTGTGTACAGTGACTTGCACCATAGGGCCCTGATCCTGAACTGGTGCCCCTAGGTACTATTGCAATAAATTATATTGTCCTATTGCCCAGTATCAAGAATATGGAGGTTTATTTCTACTCCTATACTAGTTTGACACTTAGGGCTGGTCAAATCTGATAGACAATTGGCTTTTCAACACAACAAAATCTTTCATTGGACGACTGAAAATGTTTGGCTGAAGACTAAATATTTTAATTGTTATTATTTTGGCAGTTTTGCCCCAAAAATGTAGATTTCAGTTGCCAAAAATAAAAACCTTTGTTTTTTTAATTCAACAGTCACATTTTCTACTGGAAATTTTGGCTCAAACAAAAAAATGTTTTGTTTTCATTGACATTTTCCATAGGAAAAAAAAATCCCCATTTTCCAACCAGCTCTATTGACATTGCATTAACTTCAGTGGAATTAATGTTGATTTATGACTGGGTGAATAAGGTCAAAATCAGGTCTCTCTCCTTCCCTCTCTCCCCTGCTTTTCATTTTCATTTTAGTTTTGCTCCACCTATATAGGCTAATCAAATCATTAGTCAAAAGCCTCTTTCAGATTGACTTGCTTCCACAAAGGCAAGTACTGTACAATCTAGCGAGAGCCTTGAAAATGCAGATGCACTGTCGGACCTGTGGGTGAAACAGCCACCCACCTGGCTCTTTCATGCTGCTCAAGCTTGCCTCAGGATTTTCAGCGCATTTGCCAGAAGCCTGTGGCAATTGGATAAGCAAAGCCAGGTTCTACATTCACAGCTAATCGGTACTAGCTGTAAGTCACAAGCAGAACATAAGAACATAAGAACGGCCATACTCAGTCAGACCGAAGGTCCATCCAGCCCAGTATTCTGTCTGCCGACAGCGACCAATGCCAGGCGTCCCAGAGGGAGTGAACCTAACAGGTAATGATCAAGTGATCTCTTTCCTCCCATCCATCTCCATCCTCTGACAAACAAACACACAGAGCTAGGGACACTATTCCTTACCCAACCTGGCTAATAGCCATTAATGCACTTAACCTCCATGAATTTATCCAGTTCTCTTTTAAACGCTGTTATAGTCCTAGCCTTCACAACCTCCTCAGGTGAGGAGTTCCACAGGTTGACTGTGCGCTGCGTGAAGAAGAACTTCCTTTTATTTGTTTTAAATCTGCTGCCTATTAATTTCATTTGGT